>NC_056749.1:117692071-117909571 GCF_019279795.1 Protopterus annectens
GGTCTCACACAGATGCACACACACACTGAGAACTGAAAAAGCTCCAGGTGGAACAGACTGCCCCTAGGGACAAGGAAAAACATGTCGATCCAGAAACAGAAAAAGAGACTTTTGGCTAGGAGGGCAAGAAAGAACAGGGTAAAGCAGAGGGGACAGGAAGGAGAAAGCAAACAGTGCAACAGTGAAGAGAAGGATATTTACTGTTATACTAAGATTTTACACAACTGTACTATGTCTTTCCATATCACTGTTGCAGTATTCGTCACCCAAGGGAGAGTACAAAAGCTCAAGAGGAAGCCTGGGAGGAGGATGGCACAGAAAAACCCTCCAGAAACCCATGCAGGACAGCCCTGGAAAAGCCATCTCTGGCCCTGGAACTAGCATCCAACTTGTAATGCTTAGTGAAAGTACAGAGGGCCAAGTACAACCTCAAGGATGTAAACATTATCCATCCATTTGAAAAAAGCACCAGAGGAGCTTTTACTGTTGAGGAAAGACATTTACCATGAAAAAATAACAAAAAAATGGCCTAAGAAATGCAGGAAGAGATGGTTTGCTTAGAAACAGACAACCCCAAAGACCTGGGATAAAAGGAAACAAAAAGCTGCTCATACTTGCAAATAACTTTAGTTTTATCCAAATAATATCCGAGCTATCTAGGCAAATCCAAGCTGTGAAGAACCTTCTCATTGGCAGACTGCAAAGAAGGAAAAAAAAAAGAAAGCAGATGAATGGACTGATCAAGGGACAAGTCATTAACCAGCTTGGGTATAAAAGAAGGATTAGTGTGAGGAGAGACATGGTCTCTGTGGAAAACCAAGAAAGGAGGAACAGCCATGAGACCTTGAAGTTCAGACACTCTTTTGGCTGAAGTGAGAGCCAAAAGAAGAACAGTCTTCCAAGTACAATATTGTAAGGAAGCTGAAGAAGCAGTCTCAAAAGGAGCCTGAGTCAATTTTGCTTTCAAGTACAAAACTGGAGGTCTTATGAAGGCAGAATAGATTTCCTTGAAAGCCTAATATGAAGGACGCCTTTAAGAAACTGCTTGACCTCAAATCTAGAGGCCAGAGGAGAAGTCAGACAGCAGAAATTGCTGACAGGTAAGCTTTAAATGAAGAATATGTAACCCAGCATGGAGCAGATCACACAAACAACATAGAACCACAGGAACCTCCATAGACAGGGAATTCTGATAGCAAGAGAGACACCAGACAAAAAATAATTTCCATTTGGACAAGATTTTGGGTAACACAGTGGTGCAGTGGTTAGAGTTGTCACCTCACAGCAAGAGGTTCTCTGGTTTGATTCTCGGCTGGGGTGTCTTCAGTGCAGAGTCTGCATGTCCTCCCTGCATTTGCATAGGTTCCACCAAGTGCTCTGGTTTCCTCCTACATTCCAAAGACATGCATCTGGAGCAATTCTCCCTGGGCTTTCACTGAAAATGGGCTCTGTCCCAGGTGGACATTCCTGGTAAACAAATATTAAACAAATTCATAATAAATATATGATTTCCTGGCCCCCTGCAGAACCCAAAGCACGTGCTCAGAAAAGAGGTGCCTAAAAGTGATGAAAGTCCTGTCACCTAAAGCTTCAGTCAAAGAGTGGACAACAGAGGATGGCTAAGAGACCCCGCATCTTGTGTGAGAAAAACCTCCTGGTGTGATAAATTGTGGTGATTGCCCCTGGGCAACTGAGAAAGAAGGTGGAATCAATGGTGTTTGGTCCAAAAGGGAGTCACTAGCAAGATTCTGGGAGAGTTCTGCATGAACTTGTGCAAGACTCATGGTAACAGAGGAATGGGAGGGAAGGCATAAAGAAACATCACCTTCCAAGGAAAAGACAGGGAATCTACTTTCCAAGCCAGAGGACTTGGGACTCTGGAACAGAATAGACAATGTTGTCTGTTCAGAGGGGAGGCAAAAAGATTTACCTGAGGATTACCCCACCTATGGACAATGTCCAGGAGCACGTCTCTGTGAAGTACCCATTCGTGAGCTTGTGTGCTGGACTTCTTTAAGGAGTCTGCCACTAGACTGTGCTCCAAGGGAATGTAAACTGCCTGAAGACTCACTTAATAATGGACAGTTTTATCCCAGACCTGAACAGCTAGTATGCAAAGAGGATAGGCCCTTGTACACCCCTTACTTGTTGACATACTACATCACTGTGGCACTGTCTGCAAAATGTTTGAGGGGCCTGGAATGAAAGAGGGAATGAAAAGTCTGAACGGCTATAAACAGAGCAGAGCCCTCATCTTTTTTATACTGATGTAGTCCAACCTCCGATGAAAAGGCCAGAGACCCTGAACCTTGAGAGAGCTGAAGAAGCTCCCCCATCCCCTCTCTGAGGCATCTGTAAAGAACTCTTGAGTTGGGACTGGAGATTGGAAAGGAAGCCCCAGGTTGAGAGAAATATGACAAATCCAGAAATAAAGCTTGAGCTTGAGACAGGGAAGGAAAGGTACCAGGAAGTCCAGGGACTGGCAATATTGGAGCCACACTGACTTGAGGTACCACTGAAGCTTTCTCATGTGGACCCTATCCATAGGAAGCATGGGAATGGTAGAAGCCATGAACTGAGGACCCTGAGAAATTCTCTGGCCATGGCTGAAGCCAGAGGAATAAGAGAGTGGAAAAAGGCATTAAGAGTCAGGGGCTTGCTGAAAAGATATCCAGGAGGGTAGTCAGAACACGCATAAGAGCTGATGGCTTAAGAGACTCCATCTTTGAGGAGCTCATAATGCCTTTTCTGAATGTTAAAGACTTGAGAACAATCCCACTTAGAAAGCTTCATCATATGGGCAACAGTATCCCCAAAGGAGAGTTCTTCCAAAGTGGAATTTGGACTAAACAGAATCCTCTTCCTTTGAAGCACAGTCCAAGGGGGAAGGAATTTGAAAAGAATAAGCCAGGGACTCTTCCCAGGAATCCAGATCCTCATCTCAAGAGTGTAGTTCTCTAGACCTTTTAAGAGGAAAGGAGGATCAGGAAGTGGCAGGCACAGACACCCCTGAGGAGGCTTTAAAGCCATTAAAGCATTTAATAACCCCTGAGTAAAATCCTGCCATTCACTTTGGAGAGCCATAACTACAAGGGAAATATTCTTGTTTTTCTGTTTCTTATTCTGTGGGACATCCAAATGAAACACACTCGAAGGGTCAGACCCCTGGTAGCAATCAATATGCATAGTAGGAATCTCCTCCCTGACTAAGATCTGTGGAATCCCTCTTCGTCCCTCTGATATAATCAGCCAAGGTTCCTGCTCAACATCAGGAGCAGATGTTTGTAAAACCTCCAAGGAAGTGTGAAAAGTCGGATCCATGCCGACCTCCAACAGGGTCGCTTCAGAGGAATCCAAGGCAACCACTGGATGATCCTCTGGTCTTTCTCTAGTCTCAAGAGAGAGACCTTCAGGGGAGGCTGGACAGCAGCCATATTATACCCACATTTTTTGGCTTTTTTCTTGGCAGACAGCTGACCCTAGGGGTGAGAAAAATCCGCCATAGTACCTTCAGCCAACAACTTAAGACACTGTATTTCAAGGTAAACAGATAAAGAGGACAGATGACTATGTAGGGTCTTATGGACAAAAGCCTGGCAGACAGAACAATGAGCATGCTCGTGGGAAGTACCCAAATAGAAAAGGCACTGGCCGTGATGGTCTTTATGGGGAATCTGCAGCCCAAACTGAAATTTTCCCTTTCTGGAAGACATGAACCCAACAGCACTAAATAAAAGAGAAAGGTAAGAATAAACCCCAATGGGGCACGTATCTGAAACACGGCTTGGTAACCAGCAGAACACAAGGGCGTTCAGGCCAGCTTTCAACAATGACATTCGAACTGGGGGCAAAGAAGTTCTTAGTTTGTGTACCTTGCGTCACCTTTACGCCCTACTCCTTATGCAGTTATTATATGTGTGATTTATGACACCTATAAGTGCTAAAAGCTTTGGTATACTGGCCAGACGTTGAGCTACCCCTGGCAGGACATCCCTTAGGTAAAGAATACTGCAACAGTGACATGGAAGGACATCAACTGATGTGAGAGCTGAGTCCCATACCTCTCAACTGTACAATTTTACACAGAATGTGCAGATGTGTGCCTCATATTTTTGGTCAGTTTCTCATAAAATTGTGGTTTTCTGACAAATCATTGGCAAATTATTAAGGATTGAAGTCAGAAAACAAAGACAGATATTTGAGTTCCAGACTTCATACCCTTCAGAAAATTCATGCTAATGCAATACCTGTTTATCAACTTTCTAAGTTTGTAAGAGCAATATTTAAAAAGTATCCATACTTTTGGGCCTTTGTTCCCCCATTATTTATGGCTTTGTCCTCTTGATCTAAGAGGTTGAGAGGTATGATGAGCACTGAATTAAGAAATCCATTTAATGCTGACACATGTCTTGTCATTATATTAAATAAGCCAGTTAAATATAAAAAAATGTTATTCCATCATTAACATTAAATGGATCTAAAACATGTAGTGACTTACTATTTTTACTCTGAAGCAGATAATATTTTGAGTTTTGTGTTGCAGAATTTAACAAAGAATATGGATGCTCCATGCATTTCCCATTCAAGAAGGAGATGGATACTCCGCTACTGCTTACGTTTTATATAATAATCCTTAAATATTCATAAAATGTGCAGTGTTTCTCTTTGCATTGCATGCAGGCACACTGGATGCTTTCATCATTTCTGTTTTCCTCTCTCTAATCCCTCATGAACCAGAGCTGATACCCGCTACATTTTCAACTGCTGAAACTTTTGCAAATAAACAAATGTGCAAATAAAAAGGTGGTATTTTTATTTTTTTTAAGATTGTATGGATGCATGACATGAACTGACAATACAAACTAAATGTTATTCTTCATAACATGCACTGTGTAACAATGCCATGAATGACATAATTGGCTCTCTGCATTACCTGTAGAATTACAGACTAGAGTCATAATAGGCCAGCTTCTGAAAGAGAGGTCTGTTCAGATCCTGCATCTGCAAGAAAAGTCTTCACTCATCAGGTTAGTTTCCAACTAACTAAACTAGCTGTTCTTGTTCTCTTATTGCTCTGTGTGTGTGTGTGTGTGTGTGTGTGTGTGTGTGTGTGTGTGTGTGTGTGTGTGTGTGTGTGTGTGTGTGTGTGTGTAAAATGCCCCAGTTAGGTATACCTAGTGGTTAGTGTTCCTCAGGCTCAAACAAGAGCCTGGATTCTCTACCCATACCACCACTTGTGATTCAGGGAGTTGAGTCCATAGCTCTGAACTGTCCAAATTTTCACAGAATATTTGGCTCATACTTTGTCTGTTCTTCTTAAAATGTGTGGTTTTCTGGCAAATCAGTGAGAACTGAATTCACTAAATAATGATAGCCCATTAAGGTTCAGTCTTCCTAGCTTTCAGGAAACACATGGTAACACAAACCACTTTATTTTAGCAACTTTCTAAGATTATACAAGCAATATTTAAAATATGTCCCTGGTTTTGGGCTTTTGCCCCCCACCCCCCAATAAATTTTGGCTTTTTCCAGATTTTTTTGTGCTGCAAAGTTGAGAGGTTTAGATGAGTGGCAAGTGTATTTTACAAGGAGCAGAGAGCTTCAGGGGAAGAGAAGTTTAGTGCTACTTATGCTAAGCTGCTTGCATTATTAGTAGCACAACAGGTAGTATACTTGATTTTGATGCAGAAGGCTGTGGGTTCTACTCCCACACTATGCAGATGGATCGCCAATACTGTACTGTGTTGCACTTTAAAGGGAGTGGATGAGTGGATGCTGCAGTCCTATGAATGTCCTCCTTTGGAGGAGTTACCTAGTAACTATGTTTCTGTTACCAGTTTGCCATCCATTCCCCATTGCAAAAGTATTAATTTTTCATTTTTTTAATGTCGCACAGGCAATTTATTCTTCAAGGGCAACAGGCACTTTAATTGTAGATGAACAATGAAATAAAAAAAATGTTTGCTAGCAGCAACCTCTTTATTAGTTACAGATCCCTTTAACTTGGAATTATTTAGATGACTTACTTCTGCAGAGATTTTGCATATTTACTGATATTGGTGGATTGTAATGACAGAACGTTGAGTGGCCTTTTATGGTTGAAATTTTCTGAAATGGGTAGTTTTGTCATTATTGGTTCATACATTTTGTTTCATTGCTTACTAGAAGACTGCTCCAAACTACAAATTTAAAACACATTCTAATTAGTAGTGATGTATTATACAAGGAATATAATTTAATACAATCAGGTTAATACAATCAGGAAGGTGAATCAAAGAATGCATACATGTATGCTTGCTCACAGGATGCAGGAGATCAAAATAGGGGAAGAAACCAGTCACCCAATGGAGTCCCCCTGGGTTCAGTGCTGAGACTTTTTCTGTTTTGCATATAAATCTCAAAAGTAAAAGGAAATACCAAAGGGCTTTGGTCGACTAAGTTTGAAATGACTGCAAGCTAGGAGCAGTTACTAAATCCCCGAATGACTTAACCATCATGCAGGAAGGTTTGTCCCAAACAATAACTAGTGCCAGAATCATGAATTGAAACTAAACCCCAAGAAATACATTATCGTTTTCTCTTGGAAGTCATCTACACCAGGGAACTGCCAAATTGACAATGCCCCCTGAGAAGTGACCCAGTTGTTTGCCATTTGGGAAGTTGTGTGTACAGTGACCTAACTTTTGACCAACATGTGCATAAAGTCATAAGAAAGTCTTTATCTATTGCACAGCTTATAAACAAATTGATTGTGACTAGATCTAGAGATGTTACTGTCCCCCTTTACAAACCCCTCATTAGGTCAATCATTCTGTATGATGCCCATTTTGGCATGCATCTGCCCAGACCCATGCAACAATTGGAATACCACAGAGATACCTTACTAAAAGGATACAAGTCCTATACAATAGGTCTTGCATGGACTACCTCAAAGATTTATCACTATACTCAGTATCCTGCAGAGTGCTTAGAGTTGACATGTCTGGCACACAAGGCATCCTCCGACCTAATACAGATGGACCTACTGACCATCAGCAAGTCAACGGCATCAGAAATACTCAGTCCAGGTATCTAAACGGAATGTTGAGAGATGGCTTTATATATATATATATATATATATGTATATATATATATATATATATATATGTATACATATATATATAGATATATATAGATATATATATATATATATATATATATCACAGAGGCTACCATTGTTCCAGAACAGACTATCCATTCAAGTAAAACAAAACTCATCCCTGTCCATATTCAAATGCAACTTGGCTCTAAGGATAAGTAATAGAAAATGTACTCCAGGATTGCCCCTCATGCCACTAATGGATAGAGGCAGTTCCTAAATGCTGCATCCCTTACATGGGTATCCTCAAATTATCTATAGTATGATCACATTTATTCTCACCATTGCTAATATACAATTATCAGCCATGGGATAGCTAAGACCAATCAGGAAATGTTAATTCAAGCACCAAAAGGGAAATTGGCTAACTTTAAAATGTCCTCCAAGTGAACCTATGTTGTGGTAGTAAATAGTTTTAAAAAATTGCCCTTTTTAGATCACTAAGTGCCCCTCTCACCCACCACCCCACCCCCGAGTCTTCAACAGCTTCCGGCGCCTCTGAAAAAGGGACAGTTTCTGACCTTTCACCCTTTACAAGTTCTGTTCAACACATCAAAAATGTCATAAACTTGGAAACTCTTCCCCTGGATTACACAAGTGTGGATTAAATTCAAAACACCATTTATGCATCAGTGACGTCCCTCTGTTAAGGCATTCTGCCAATAAGTTTAGTTACCCTGTTAGGCAGACTACATGAAGGGAACGTAGGAAGTCTGACCTTGTATACAGTTAGAAACAGGAAGGTATGTGATGCAGTACTTGTGTAATTTGTCTGGTTGTGATGTGCTCCTGCTGTGTCACTCCCAGCACAAAAGACTCAACATCATCTACGCTTCTGTGACAGGAACGTGTAAAAGTATCCTTAACGTGTACTGTACTTATCTAGGAGTCTTGGTTACGAGAGGAAGGAAGTTAAGTAGATCTGGCTTATATAATTAACCACTAAAAATTTGATTACAAAGTTAAAACATTAACATGAACAGCACAGAATGTGACTTCTCCATGTGATACTAAATATAAACTCCTTAACCTTGTCCAGAAGTGCAACACACTAATGGCTTATTCATAAATAATTCCAATATCATATGACATATCAGTGTGTCAGGTAATAATTTCCTATGAAATTGGAAACACAGCCTTTTGAAATAACTTGCAAAATGCACCCTAGTTCAAGTTTACTCCAACTATCTATGTATATACAGAATTTACCTACTCGAGATGTCAATGTGGGTGGCTGTGAAACAGGAAGAAGGAGTGCTTCAGGTTATCCTGAATTCCCTTTACAGACAACTGGTGACATGACTGCAATATTATTAAACAAAACGGATGAAAGTGCTAAGAAAATTGGCGACTCCCTTGAGATACTCCTACATGCATAAACATATTTTCACTTTTAAACTTAGAAAAGCATGCGGTGAGAGTGAATTCTGTATGACTGTGCAAAAGTTTTCTGATAAAGACCACAAGCATGAATACTAGGGTGGTACTCACAGTTCCGAATATCACATAAGTGCAGTTTAATTGTTGAAGACTGGTGCTGAGCGTGACCGAATGGTGCTGAATAATGGAAAGTGCGGCTATGACTAAAAATGCCCATTACAAATCTACATATTCCAATCATTGAAGAGTGGCTGTAAGGCAGTTTAGTTGTGTGCGTATGAAGCCATGAGTATTTTGAGCCGAATGCTTTTGCAAATATAAGATGTGATACATACACGCTTGTGCTGTGGTGTAATACTTCATAAAATAGCTCCCACTTACTCCAACTGGCCTCAGACCATCATTTTAGGCTACAGTACGCCGTGCACTACACATTGACCGTCCAGGAAAAGCACAACTGAATAGAACTCATTTCTGACTGACAGAGATAAGCAGAAATGAGATGGAAAAGACAGGAATCACTGCTACTCACTGCTATCTGTTGGACAGTTTCCATGATTTAATGGTAAGACTTGACATGATTGGGAATGTCCAAAGTGCCATTGTTACTTCTGTGTACGTGCGAATGTGCCTACTACTCATAATTCTCACTCTCAATGGATAAGGGGCAGGTGAACAGCAAATGTCAGGTCACAGGACTTCCCTGACAGCAGAATGCTTAGGGAAAGAAACTAGGCATGCCTCTCCCCAGTATGAACTGTGACGGAGCCACAAGTTTTCAACATTTTTCCCTTCCCACCTATTTGAAAAAGGGGGTCAACAAGGCAGAGACAGCTAATGTTTCAAAAATCAGTGATAGGAGGCCAGTACTTGCACAGCAGTTCAGCAGTTCACGTGTACAGAATACTGCAGCACTTTCTTTAGCAATGTGAAAGAAAACATAAAAGATAATACCAAAAAAAAAAAAAACAACAACAAAATCAGCTGCCATAATGGAAATACTTTTGTGAATCCTAACAGTTGGCAGAATTTATTATTGACATTACATGCAAAATTAGCAGTACAACCATGAAAATTTCTTCTACCACCTACTTCACAGCACTCAATCCCTGCCAGCATACCTAGGGCCACTTACCCCCGTAACACTGGGCACATGATGACCAATTCTACTCTTACAAAAAGCAACATTTCTATTGTAGAATTATAACTAATGTGCAAATGCCCATAGTCTATCCATCTTAAAAGCCTGTTTGGATTGGGAAACAGCTAAGCTGACAGTAAACATTTCCAATGAATGCAAAGGAGATAGAAAAGACAAAACTGCATTTTTATAACCCCTTTTCACACACAGCTGAAGCACAAAAAAGTGACTATGAATCACAGTCAGCTGGAAGAGCTTCTAATTAACATAAGACAGTCATAGATACATAGATTCATCGATTGTTACTAGGCTAATGACCCGAGGGCCTTTCTAAGCCTCGCCAAGTTTTACTGAGAGAATAATAATGTCCTGCATCCCAAAAGGACACAGTGGGCCAAGCATTTATAAGTTACCAGTGTCCATAAGGGACATGGGTGCCAGGCCCGTTGTAAATTTCCTATTCCCCATCCACTTGGCTAGGTTGTGCTTAACCTGGGTAAAGGGTTGGGAGGGTGGCCTAATGGTTAAGGTGTTTGCCTTACAAACACAAGGTCCAGGGTTTGAGTCTCACAAGGGATAATTGGCTAGGCTTAAAATGGCTTGCAAGGGCAGTTAGCCTAGTACTAATCTATGAACCTATGAACCTCAGCTTCACATGGAAGGGGAGCCTGTTCCATAGGAGGGGCAGTCTCTGGGACACATATTTGTCTCTCCAGCATGTTCTGTTTAAGCTATAGACAAAATTCGGGTCCCTAGGCCTTGTACTTCTGCTACTCTTTGATTTACAAATACGTAAGAGATTCATAAGTGTGGAGTTTGCAGATGCCTTGTAAGCCAGTCATAGATCACCCCTCAGCAATCTATAGGAGACTAAGCAGAGGGAAAGGGCTTTAAAGTGCTCTTCATAAGGCAGGTTTGTTACGCCTTGTATTCATATCCTTTTTGTATGGAAAGTACAATTTTGTACCTACCATAAATGTAGATGTCCGATAGGAATGCATCTGCAGTCCTTACAAATGGGTTGTCCTGTCGTCAGGCAGCCCTTCGGTCGGCCGGATTCCAAAGTCTGGGTCTGGCTTCGGCTGGTGTCGCACTTCACCCGACGTCACAGCGGCAGTTTTTCGGGTATAAAGGCATCAGCCGATGCCATTTTCCTCAGTGTTTCTTGCCCCAGATGCCAGGTGCCCTCTTGGATGGCTAAATTTGGATAAATGCCAAAGTTTCCAAATAGTAGAGAGCAAACACATAAAATAAGCATGTATGTACATGTATACAAACAAATACACCATAATAGATCCCCCCCAAGCTAGCTGAAGGATGGCAAATTCCCTAGGAGTACCTCAGAGGGGAAGGTGGGTGGGTAATCCTGACTGCAGATGTATTCCTATCGGACATCTACATTTATGGTAGGTACAAAACTGTACTATGTCCTTCAAGGATGCATCTGCAGTCCTTACAAATGGGTAGAATACCATAGCTAAACTAGGGGAGGAGGAAAAGAGTAGAGATTATGGTGTAGTTAGGATCCCTTGCAAAACAGCAGTGGCAAAACCTGCTCGGGATCTAGAGTATAAAGGTAAATTGTAATGCTTGGCAAATGTATGCACGGAGGTCCAAGTAGCAGCCTCTATAATGTCCTTGGTAGCCACTCCTCGTAAGAAAGCTGTGGTAGTGGCTGTAGCCCTTGTGGAGTGAGGCCTGATGTTCTCTGGAGTTTTCTTTCCATGGTAGGAGTAACAAAATCTAATGCAATTTCCTATCCATTTGGAGATTGTCTGTTTTGAAATTGGTTTTCCTTCCTTTCCTGTTGCATATGCTACCAGAAGCTGGTCAGTTTTTCTATTGGATTTGGTCCTGTCCAGGTAGTAGCGTAATTGTCTATGTATATCCAAGGTATGCAAGAGTCTTTCTCCCCTGTTCTGTGGGTTGGGGAAGAATGTAGGTAGGTGGATAGCCTGATTTAAAGAGACTCTGGATACCACCTTAGGCATAAATGTAGGATTTGTTCTCATGGACACTCTATCTTGATGGAAGATCAGGAAGGGTTGCACTGCCATTAATGCCTGTAGTTCAGAGACCCTTCTTGCTGAAGTTATTGCCAGCAGGAAAGCAGTCTTCCAGGATAAGTATTGTAATTCTGCTGTTGCTGCTGGTTCGAAAGGGGAAGTGTCAATTTTTCTAGCACAAAGTTCAAGTCCCATGCTGGCAATGGAGGTTTCCTGGGAGGTTTTACATTTTAATTCCTCTCAGAAACTGTCTGAGCAGAGGATGAGAGAAGACAGGAGGATCCAAGCTGTATTCTGCTGAAATAGCTGATGCATGTATCTTGATGGAAGAATAGGACAGGCCTGTATGGAAGAGCTCTGCCAAGTACTCCAGGATGTTGGCTATGTTCACCAGTGTCACATCTTTCCCCTTTGCAGTACTCCAAATGAGATATCTTTTCCATTTTGCTGCATAATTCTTTCTTGTTGAAGGTCTATGAGCCTCCAGGATTATGTCTTTAACCCTTTGGGATAAATTTGGGTTAATTGCTCTTATGTAATGTTCCAGGCAGTTAGCTGCAGAGTTTTCAGGTTTGGATGCAGGATGTTGTAGTTGTTCTGTGTTAACAGTAATGGGATCAGGGGTAGTGTCCATATTTGTTCCCGAGACATGCTCCTCAGCAATGGGTACCAATGTTGTCTTGGCCAGTCTGAAGCTATCAGAATGATCCTCGGACGTTCCTCTTTGATCTTCAGAAGCACCTTGTGCATCAAAGGAAGTGGTGGGAATGCGTATGCTGTCAGGTTTTTCCAACTGAAAGATAGGGAGTCCACCTTCCAAGCAAGTGGGTGGTACGTCCTTGTGCAGAATTTCTTTAGCTGGTGATTTAGTGGGGATGCAAACAAGTCTATTTGTGGTAATCCCCATTCTCTTGTGATGGCTTTGAAGATGTCTGGATGCAGCATCCATTCGTGGGCATCTGTGGTAGTTCTGCTTAATATGTCTGCTAGAATGTTTTCCTTCCCCGGTACAAAAATTGCTTGTAACTGAATGTTGTAGCTCAGAGCCACATCCCATAGGTCCAGTGCCAGCCGGCATAGAGGATATGAATGTGTGCCTCCCTGTTTGTTGATGTACCACATAACTGTGGTGTTGTCTGTCCTTATCATCAACTGACCTTCTTGGAGAAAAGGTCTGAATGACTGGATTGCCAATTTTACTGCCAGCATTTCCTTTAGATTTATGTGCAGGTGCAGCTGGTCTTGAGTCCATAGGCCTTGTATGCACTTGCCCAGCATGTGTGCCCCAACCGAGGTCTGAGGCATCTGTCGTGATGGTTTGGCTTGGTTGACTGTTGCAGAAGGGCAATCCTGTGTTTGATTGACAGGCCTGAGCCCACCATAGGAACTCTTGCTTCAGGCATGGGATTATTGGAATTTTGGTTTCTAGGCTGTGCTTGTGTTGGGACCTCAAATTCTTTAGGTACCACTGTAGCTTTCTCATATGCAGTCTGGCATGAGGGACCAGAATTATGCAGGATGCCATGAAGCCTAGGGCTTGTAGCACTTTTCTTGCAGTTAGATGGTTCTGCTTTGTTAATGCCAAGAAGTAGAGAGGTAGTTGGTCTTTCTTTTCTGCAGTTAGGAATGCCATTTGTTTTGATGTGTCCAGCTCTGCACCCAGAAAGGTTATTTTTTGGGATGGAATCAGCCTTGACGTTTTTATATTGACTGTATATCCCAGGGCTTGCAGCAGGTAAATGACTCTTTGTAAGTCTTCTGTTAGCTTGCTTTTGTTGTCCGCTTGTATCAGGCAGTCTTCCAGGTAGGGATAAATTTGAATCCCCTGAAGTCTGCAATGAGCAATTACTGATGCCAGGCATTTCGTGAACACTCTGGGCGCAGTAGATAAGCCAAAGGGCAATGCTGAGAATTGATAATGCTCTGATCCTGCAAGAAAACTGAGGAATCTTCTGCAAATTGGTCGTATGGGGACGTGCAGGTATGCCTCCTTGAGATCTAGAGTTACCAGCCAAGACTCCTTGCCCAGCATGGGAAGAAGCTGCTGTAGGGTCAGCATTTTGAATTTTGGAACAATGAGGAATGTGTTTAAAGCGGACAGGTCTAGAATAGGCCTCCATTTGTTTTCTTTTCTTGGTACCAGGAAGAGTCTGGAGTAAAATCCCTTTCCTTGCTCCATAGATGGTACCTTTTCCACAGCTCTCATTCTTAATAGTCGAGATATTTGCTTTAGAGCTTCTGCCCTTTGAGTAGGTGGTAGGTTTGGCATTCCTCTCTTTCCTGGTAGAGTATGGAAATGGAACCTGTAACCTTGGTCTATAGTTTGCAAAATCCATTTTCCCTTGTGATGCAATGCCAGTTCTTTGAAAATAAGGTTAGCTTTCCGCCTAAGGGTGCTTCTAGTTGTTCCCTGGTAGGCGGTGCCACCGCCAAGTCACTGTGATTGAGTTGTTGTAGTGGTGGTGGCTGCATCCGTGCCTCGCTGGTTGTTACCTTGCCACTGGCGTCCCCTGTAGGCACCCCTGGATTGGTTTCTGCCTCTAGAACGCCTATTCCTGCCTCTTTGTGTCTTAGAGGAGTCCGGAAAGGACCAATTTTTGAAGGGCCAGTTCCTGCTAAACCTTGGAGGTTGAATCTGTAAGAAATCTTTCACTGTTTGTACAGATTTTGCCTTCTCTTCCATCTTTTTTAGTACCTGCTGTGCAGGTGAACCAAATAAATTGACCTTGTCCATGGGTGCATCCAAAAGCTTTGATTTGACATGGTCTGGTAATGCCTGTTCTTTCAACCATGCATGTCTCCTGATAACTGTGCCAGTCATGGCTGATCTAAAGGAAGCCTCCAGTGCATCATAGCCACATTTTAAAGAATGGTTACTAACCTGCTGTATGTTACGTACCACTTCCTGAACATATTTTTTATCTAAAGATTCTTCAGAGGACAGCTTTTTAGTTAACTGGTCAAGCATAAACTCTTGATATTGAATCATATGAAATTGGTAGTTCAAAGCCCTAGCTGACAAAGTAGCAGAGGTGTAAACTTTTTTACCCCATCTCTCTAAGGACCTGGATTCCCTTTCAGAGAGAGGGGGTTTTTAGTAGAAGTAGCAGCTACAGCTTTAGGGCCCTGGGAGATAGTCTCTGGATCTGCAAAAGGAGCCTTGTATAAATGGTGATGAGTGTCTGGGACCCTGTAGAACCTATCGGGCTTAGCAGGAGCCGGAGGTAATGAATCAGGAGCAGTGCAAGCATCATTAAATGCATCATCTACAACAGAAAGAACTGGAGGTATAGCTAAAGGCCTATGTTGTGGCAAATGTAGAAAGGTTCTAAGCCTTTTTCTGGAGTCTGAGAAATCTTGGCCCTGCCACTGAAATTGTTCCCTCATAGCATGCAAGGTTTCCCCAAAGGAAAATTCCTCAGGTGGAGAGGCTGAATTGATGGACTCTTCAGCATCAGAGTCTTCGTAAGGAGAATAAGGAGCCTCAGGAGGGTCTGTATGTTCTGAGTCATCAGAGGAATCATCTGTGGATACTGGCTCAGGGGGCTCTGCTCTAGGTCTCTTTTCTGGAGGAGGGAGAGAGGCCCTGTCTGGATGAGGCTGGGATCCACGAATTAAAGAAATAAGATCCTCAGCCAAAGAAAGCATATGGGAGCTGGTGCTGGGCCTGTGAGAGGGGGGTTTGGCAGGCACCGTTTTTGAAGCTTTGGCTGCTTTAGCCCTGGCAAAGGCCTTAATAGACATGGCTGCAGGAGGCCTAGCAGCTCCATGTGCAGAGGTTGAAATATCCAGGGGAATAGTGTCTGATAATTCCTGAGAAACCGCAACAGAAGGTTGGATTTCAGAAGCCGATTCTACCAGGTTAGAGGAGGCCTCTGTAGAAGGCATGGTTTCGGCTGAAGAAAGAACCGCTTGCTCGGTTTCGGCCGAAACCGAGACACTCGCGGTTTGCTTAATCGCGGTTTCGGCCGAAACCGCAGACCGCGAGTGTCTGTCCTTTTCTTTGCGTTTTTTGGAAATTTGCGTTGTCGGAGGATCCGACGGCATAATATAGGCAAAATCAGAGCCGAAAATCTGTTCAGCAAACTCCGACCGACGTCTAAGTGTCCGTCGATTAAAAGAAGCACAGGCTAGACAAGCTGCTACGTCGTGGTCTGGGCCTAAACAATGTATGCAGTAGGAGTGGAAATCTTTATGAGGTATTTGTTTCCCACAAGATAAACAGTTATTCACTTTCTCTGACATCGGCTGAGGCAAGAAAGAGTCCCCAACGGGGTTCTTAGCTTTTTAGAAGTCTTCGAAGTAATATTCGGTAGTAGTAATCTCTGGATCTGACCGACCGGCACTTGCGAACAACTTCTGCTTCGGGCGCCACGCGGCAAGAAAGACTGAGGAAAATGGCGTCGGCTGATGCCTTTATACCCGAAAAACGGGTGAAGTGCGACACCAGCCGAAGCCAGACCCAGACTTTGGAATCCAGCCGACCGAAGGGCTGCCTGACGACAGAACAACCCATTTGTAAGGACTGCAGATGCATCCTTGAAGGACATCCTCTGAAGTTGCTCTAGTTGCTGCATATGCATGAGCAGGTACATACCAAAGGGAGCACTTACTCTATGATTGATAAGAGTGCAGTACAGTGGGATAATGACCTCTTTGGACCTAGATGCCATGCCCTTACTTATATGCTGCACAACATAAAGGGAATTCCTCAACACTGTGACCACGTGGTTGTCGAAGGTAAGGATACTCTCAATGTTAGTACCCAGATCCCTCACCACTGGTTCGACTCTTAGGGGTGTATTATCAACATGGTAATTAGCCAGGATGGTTGATTTCCCAAAAGGTACAATTATGCATGTCTTAGCACTGAGTTTAATACCATGGCAGAAAAACAAAGACAGTGGGTTCACCTGGGCTGGCGTCCTTGAAAATACAAGTTCAGCAAAAGTAAAATCCAAGTACAAAGGATGTACCAAAATCTCGATATCCGTTTAATATAAAAAACAAACAAACAAAAATAACAAGACAAAATAAAAGTCCCTTTGTATTCATACAATAAGTATGACCCACTGTCGTTGTTTTTCTGCCTTAGCATTTTAGACAGTTCACTGCAGCATTGGGAGAATTTTGTTTGTTATTTTGTTTTTTACTGAGTTTAATACCATGGCTTTGGCACCATTTGTTTGTCAGAGATAGATTGTAGAATGCTAGTGTCTGCAAGGGAGTTGATGATAACCCCCAGCTTGCAATCATTTGCAATCTTAGTCAGCCATAAACCTTCAGCATTTGCTTCCATTTCAGAGAAACAGATGCCAAAAAGGAGCAGGCCCAGTACCAAGCCCTGGGGGACTCCACTAGTGACTGGCCTCTTGGTGAAGGTGGCCTCTCTTATATTGATTTCCTGAGCCTGATGGCTATCTAGTGGGTGATAAAAAGACTTACAACTAAATTATCCAGCTTGTCTATAATTCCTGAGTGGGGTATTGTATCAAAAGCCTTGGCCAGGTTGACGTAAGCTGTGTGCAAAGTCTTATCTTCATCCAATGCTTTGGTGACCCTCTCAAAAAAGTCCACTAGTTTTAATAGGCGTGACTTTACTTTAACAAAGCTGAAATGTGATGGGTCCAGTGTCTGCAAGTTAATGAGGCCGATAAGACTTATGGGCTTGTAGTTACCCGATCAGTGGTTGGACCTCCTTTGTGCAAGGGAATGACTGTAGCCATCTTCAATTCCTTGGGCACAAAACCTGACTATATTAAATGTCTCGGGATGTTACCGGGGCATATTAATGCAATGTTTTTGGCTTTGAAAAGTGCATTAATGACCTGTTGTCTTGTACAGGTTGGGGGGATTGTGTTATGTGGTCTTGCCTTTGGACTATCATGGAGGAGTGGGGGAAGAAATTTCAGATGAACCTGTCAGCCAAAAGGTTGGCAATGGCTTCTAATTCAGTGTGGGTGATGCCATATACAATAAATTCTGTGCATTGTTCTGTATTTCCTCCAAGTTTACGGACATAGCTGTAGAAAGCTTTGTGGTTGTCCTTTGCCCGAGATGCTATTTTTTTCTTCAAATTTAGCCTCTGCAGTGTTAATTAACCCTCTTAGTTGCCTGTTTAGATTAGTCAGAGGGTTTTTAGTATGTACAGTATTGTTCCTCCAACGCTTGGTCAAGATTTTTTTCTTTTGTTGTACAACCGAATGATATTGTGATTCCACCAGGGTGGCTTGTCTTTTTAAGTTTGTCTTATTCTTAAAACGAGTGGGCACAGCTTGCTCTACACAGCTATCAATATGGCTGTGCAGAGATTTTGTAAATAGCTCAGTGTATTCTATGGTGTTTAGTGGGTTTGGGGGTGCTTGGAATTTAGCCAATGTGTTGCTTATTAGAGAGAGGTTTGCCTTAGAATAGCTCCTAAAGGTTTTTGGTTTTGCTGGATCCCCAGATTTAATTTTTACTTCAAGTAATACTGCCTTATGGACAGATCTGATGAGCGAAGATATTACATTGGGCGAGAAACGTTGACCCCACATGTTCGTGAGTACAAGGTCAAGGATGCTTGTACCCCTGGCAGGAGAATGGACCAATTGTTCCAGGATGTTGATATTAATAGAGTTTAGGAATCGCTGGGCTTATGCATTAGAAGTGGTATAAGATTCCCAGTCTATAGAGTGGTAGTTGAGATCTCCCATGAATGTCATACTGGGTTGAATGGCGAGGGACTCTAGTACATTGAGATAGGTAATATGGGTTTCATGGGACATGGAGAGGGACCTGCATGTTGCAAGAATATGGTACAGCACCCTGTTTATGGTGAGTTGCACATGTATGGGTACCACTGAGTCATACACTTTAACTAGGCTGGATGTGAGCTCAGTCTTAATATAGACTGACACCCCTCCACCTTTAGTTCCCTCCTGCGCAGTAGTTAGTCTAAAGGTGTGAACGGCATTATAACCTTGCATTGCAGAGGCACTCTCAATGACTTTAAAGCATGCATCCATTACTACACAGATGTCTACGCTCTCCAGGGAGAGGAAGGCTTGCAAGGAGTGGAGTTTCCTGTTAAGACTTCTAGCATTGAGCTGTAGCACTTTCAGATATTCCTTAGTATGTTCAGTTAAGTCGGTTTACCGGTTCAGCATTGCCTAAAAAGGCACTAAAGGGGTGGAAAAGGGCGTTGTCAATATTGAAAGCCTAGGAGAATAATAGGAGGACAGCATGGGCTGTCAACCATATCCTTCCAGGCCGTCAAATATTACACCCCCCTGGAATGACACCAGAAGCTAAGCCAATATTTAAAATCAACCATTTACTGTTGGTAACGTGGCATCATCCTTGGAGAAGATAGTATGCTGCTCAGTGCTGGGCTCATACCTGCGTAAGACACATAATCATCAAGCTCAATCATGTCTCACTTCATATACCCAAGGGAGGTATGTCTCAGGTCATTAACATCCACGTGGACTATGACAGAGTCATATGGGTACCTGTGGTTCAATGACCTGAGTGCCTGTGTGACTTGTGGATGCTAGCCCTGGAAAGGCAGCTAACCGTGACTCTTACTCAGTCTGGTGAGGGGGACATCAGTGTGTCTCACTACAGAATCACCAATGACCAGAAAATTTGGATGTGTGCTGGTCTGCCTTAAGGGCTTAGCAGTGGAAGCACTGGATACAGTGTTACTATGTGTAGCTGGTGGTGGTGTTTTAATGGAGTGTTTACATGATGGCTGAGGACTCTTTCTTTGATTGTACTCTGCGGGAGATCATAGTGTTTTAGGAAGGATACCAGCAAGTGCATCAGCATAAGTAGTTTTATTTGTGTACTGCCTTTACTCTGCACAGCAGGCATGGTGCAAGTGTCACTGACAACCTCTATAGGATTAGTTTTGGTTGTATGAGAGAGTTTTGCCTCCAGCATTAAAGTGTATTTACATCTCTCACATAGACTACCTGTTTTATTAAAAATAAGTGGGTTGTCAGTGTACTACTGCTACAATGGCTCAGAATACCCATCTCAATCAGACTAGTCACAGAGAGAGTCGGGAAGTGCATATTCATGGCCAGGGATCTACTAGGGAGGAGTGAGGAAGACTTTAATATTGAACAAATCAATAAGACAAGCAACTTGATAAGCAACACTCAGGTATGAGCAAACTAGATGCTCTAGTAGTTAAAAAATATATATATATGTCTAGACAGAATGACACAAGAGTGCAACCCACAGACCAGAACAAGGCCCTCAGCATAAGAGGCACAACAAGTCTTCACAAGCAATTCCAAGCTCACAAAGGTGGAGGCTATACTCTCCTCCAACAAGAGTGCAAACCACAAATCGTCTTAATGTAAAATAACTGGTGCTTAAACCAGAAAGTACAGTTGTGTACCTACCATAAATGTAGATGTTCGAGTGTATTCACTGTTGCAGTCATTACACTTGGGTTATCCTGCTGGCAGGATACCCGCAGTCGACCTGAATTCCAAAGTCCTGGTCCGGCGTCGGTTGCTGTCGCCTCTTCCCTGACGTCAGTGCGCCAGGGGTATAAAAGATGCAGCCGACACCATTTTCTTCAGCTTTTCTTGCCCCAGATGTCAGGTGCCCCCAAAAGGGTAGGCTAAAAATTCTGCTCATAAAAAAGCATGCGCTAACATAAACATTACCTTCATCTACAAGCAAATACACCACATAGGTTGTATAGAATAGAGAAGTACAGATAAGTCCCAGCAATGAAAGGGGGATGGAGGGAGGGTAACCTGGACTGCAACAGTGAATACACTCGAACATCTATATTTATGATAGGTACACAACTGTATTATGTTCATCGTGTTTCACTGTTGCAGTCATTACACTTGGGTTGAATCCCAAAGCTGAGGTTGGGTGGTTGGGCCTAGACAGAATTAGAAGTGGCTATGAGACCCTGCAGAACTGCAGTGGTGAAGCCTGCTCTGGATTTAGAGTAAAGAGGTAAGTAGTAATGCTTTGTAAAAGTGTGCACTGAAGTCCAAGTTGCAGCCTCCAAAATGTCCTTGGTTGGTACTCCTCTGAGGAAGGCTGCTGAAGTGGCTGCTGCTCTGGTTGAATGTGGCCTAATGCCCTTAGGCAATGATTTGCCATGTTGTGAATAGCAGAAACGAATGCAGTGGCCTATGCATTTTGAAATAGTCTGCTTTGAAATAGCTTTTCCTTGCGATCCTGCAGCATATGCCACTAAGAATTGCTCAGTCTTTCTGAAGGCTTTAGTTTTGTCCAAGTAGAAGCGTAGCTGTCTGTGTATGTCCAAAGAATGCAGAAGTCTCTCCCCCTTATTCTGCGGGTTTGGATAAAAGGTAGGCAAATGAATGGTTTGGTTAAGAGCCACACTGGACAATACCTTAGGCATAAATGTTGGGTTTGTCCTTAGAGAAACCCTGTCCGGATGGAAAATAATAAAAGGTTCCACAGCCATTAGTGCCTGTAACTCTGAGACTCTTCTTGCTGAGGTTATTGCTAGGAGCACAGCTGTTTTCCATGATAAGTATTTTATCTCAGCTGCATTGGCTGGCTCAAAAGGAGGCAGTGTGAGCTTTTCCAAGAAAATATTGAGGTCCTATGCAGGTGTTGGAGCTCTACTTGGAGGTCTTATGTTTTTGGCCCCTCTGAGGTACTTCCTTATCAGTGGATGTGAAAAAATAGGTGGATCCGTATTGTAATGAGCTGAAATGGCAGAGGCATGGATCTTAATTGATGAGAAGGAGAGGCCTTTGTCCAGCATCTCAGTTAGGTATTCTAAAATCTGAGGAATATTTGGTACAAGCGCGTCCATTCCTTGTGCCTAGTTCCAAGCACAGACTCTCTTCCATTCTTCTGTATAAGATTTTCTGGTGCTGGGCCTCCTGGCCTCCAAAATAACATCCATAACTGCTTTAGAGAGAGGTGTGTTCTGAATGGTTAAATAATCAGCCATGCAGCCAGATTTAGGGTTCTGAGTTGGCTGTACAGGATCGGATTGTTTTGTTGGGTCAGCAAATGAGAAATTTGGGGTAATGTCCAGGCTGGGCCTTGAGACAAGCTCTTTAGGATTGGGTACCAGTGCTGGCATGGCCAGTCTGGGGCAATCAATATCATTTTTGGCTTCCCTTGTCTGACCTTTAGGAGTACCTTGGGGAGGAAAGGCAGTGGAGGAAAGGCATATACTGTAAGGGTTTGCCAGCTGAATGATAGGGCATCCACTTTCCATGCTTGTTTGTGATAAGTCCTTGTGCAGAATCTCTGTAGTTGGCAGTTGTGCGGGGAGGCAAATAGATCTATGTCTGGGCATCCCCATTTCCTTGTTATCATGCTGAAGATTTGTGGATCTAGTTTCCACTTGTGAGGATCCTTGAGATTTCTGCTTAGTTTGTCTGCCAGAGTATTTGTCTTTCCTGGCAGGAATTGTGCTTGCAGGTGTACTTGATAAGTCAATGCTGTGTTCCACAAAGTCATGGCTTGTCTGTAGAGGGGGTAGGAATGTGTGCCTCCCTGCTTGTTTATGTACTACATGACTGTAGTATTGTCCGTCTTTACCAGCAGTTGTCCTGGATGAAGTAGATCCTTGAAGGCTGTCAGGGCATTCTGTACAGCTAGCATCTCTTTTTGATTGATATGAAGATGCATTTGGCTTGCTGGCCATGCTCCCTGAATATATTTTCCTGCCATGTGGGCCCCCCAGGCATAATCTGATGCATCTGTTGTTAGTGTTTGCCTAGCCGTGGGTAGAGTGAATGGCTGTCCCTTGTTGTGGTGACAGGCCTGTGCCCACCATTGAAACTCCTGTTGCAGGCAGGGAATGAGGGTAATTAATGTTTCCAGGCTGTGGCAATGTTGAGTCCAAACACTTTTTAGATACCACTGTAGTTTCCTCATATGCAGTCTTGCATATGGAATTAGTAGAATGCAGGAAGCCATGAAGCCCAAAGCCTGTAGAATTTTTCTTGCAGATAACTGGGTCTTTGTTGCCAACATTTCGAAGTAAGAAGTCAGTTGCCTTTGTTTGTCTGGTGTGAGATACGCCATCTGGGCAGTTGTATTTAAGATTGCACCCAGGAATATTATCTCTTGAGAGGGTACTAGTTTTGATTTCTTTTTGTTTACCGTGTACCCTAGGCAAATTAGTAATCTTTTTACAAACACCAGATGCTTCAGTAGAATGTTTTTGTTCTCTGCTTGGATAAGGTAGTCGTCCAATTAAGGGTATATTTGAATTCCTCTTTGTCTGCAGAAAGCAATTACTGGTGCCAGGCATTTTGTGAAGACCCTGGGTGCAGTAGATAAGCCAAAGGGCAGTGCAGAGAATTGGTAGTGCATTGATCCAGCCAGTGGCGGCTGGTGACTTCAAATCACAGGGGGGCTGCAGGAGACAGCTGAATGGGTGGGGTCAAGGGGAGGGGGTGTGGTCAACCAGAAAGGGGAGGAGCTATGCACAAAACCACAAAAAACTAACTTTAATTAAATACGCTGCCCTGGGTGGCAAACCATCATTATGAAAGTCCAATCAAGACAAAAATAAGTGTAGAAGAATAAAAATATTTCAATGCATTGGCTGCATGACAGCTTACTTAATATCTAGATGGAAACAAAAGGTTGTGAGGCATGAAAAAATAAATTACTTTTTAAATACATTACTGGAATGCCAGTCAAAATCAAGTATAAGAAAACCAGAAGCACTCAACTCAAACCACTTCTCCTTGCACTGCAGTCCTAATTATAATATATTCAGCTTTATTAAAGTACCAAGTAACATGCTGAAAGTAGAAATCTATGTGATGCCCCACTTGTAAAAATGTTTCTTATCCAAAAAGACCTGCTGCCTGACAACTTGTTTCATGGGAAAACATGATAAAAGTAAAAATGAAAAGCAAACAAGAAACAAGCTCAAGATACATTGCTTAAAGGATTACTGTACAGGTTATGGACCACACATGATTGGCATTCTGTTTAGTTTACGGGTAAAGTCTGTAGAGATGACTGGAAGTCTCCAACAAGTGTAATGAGCTTTTAAAATAATGGAATCCTGTCCTTTAATACCCAAGGCTTATACATTATCTAGTCAAGTATTCTCTGCATGGCAACAACAGAAAGGCTTTCAATGTTGGCAATTCTTTAACAGTATGCTTATTAAAGCTTACTTGCATCTTACGATCTCAGACAAGCTTACCTTATGGTCATTAAAGCATTGCTACTTAAAACACAGAGCAACAGGCACTTTGAGTAATAAGCATAAATCAACAGTACAAAAATATGACAGAAACCAGACCATTCTGCAAAATCAAGGACAGATGAAAAGCCACTGTAGTACTTATGCAGTGTGTCCTCCCATCCAAGGCAGATACAACTACTCCTTGCCTTGCTTGGACACATCCAGAGTCACTACATGGGGAGTGGGGTGCAACAAGCATGTCACAATTTGAAATCTCTCTGGCTGACTGTGATGGCCCTGACACATTTGTCATACCTCTCAACCTCAAGAGCAAGAAATCTGGACAAAGCCATACACAGAAGTGGGACAAAGGCCCAACAATAAGGACAATTTTAAATATTGCTCTAATAAACTTAGAAAGATAATAGAATAGGTCTTGCATTAGTATGAATTTTCTGAAGGGTATAAAATCTGAAACTCAAATGTCTGTCATTTTCTAACTTCAGTCTTTAGTGATGTCACTAATTTGCCAAAAACACAATTTTATGAAAATGGACAAAACGTGATGCAAAAATATAAAATAGACACACAATACAGCTGCTACCTGTCAAAGAAGGGACACTTTAATATTAGTACTGCTACCTTGAGCAGCTGACAAAATATAAAAGAATCTACATGCATTTCAAGTAATCTATAACTTTGATTATTACAGTTATTTCTTAATTGTAAACCCTCCATGTTTTCTTCCAAAATTGCTATTTTGCGGAGGGATTATAAGGGGAAGAGCAACATTTTGAGCCAAAAATTGGGGACAGTTGAGAGGTTGGCTATGCCTAATTCTATAAAGCAATTTATTTGCATGTACCTCTCAACCTGTTAATGCAGTAAATCTGAACAAGGCCAAATATATTGGGGCACATATAAACAGTACTAAAATTGCTCTTGTATAAATTGAGACAGTTGATAGAACAGCTCTTACTTTAACATGCATTTTTCTGAAGGTTATGAAGTCTGAAACTTAGAGTGACTTCTGGCAAATCATTTAGGAATTAAAACTACAAATTTTATGAACAAACCAAAAATAAGAAGCAAAAATCTATTCATTCTTTGAAAATCTGGACAGTTGGGAGGTATAGTTCAGCTGGGCCTGTCTGAGTTTGCTGCCCTTCCCCCCTGACAAAATAATGGTTGAATGGAGCCTCTGCAGCCATTCCAATGAACCATTATACTTGGCTATTTCACTCCATTTACCATAAACACTAATGTGCATACTGCTTTACTTCTATGATGAGTTGGACTTCATTTGAAAGTTTTATTTTGTATTTTACAGCACAAACACTAAGTCATCTGTTAAACAAAGCAATGCAGTCTCACAATGAAAACTTAGCATTAAAACTTCTCTGCCCTTGAAACTCACATTCATTGAAACAGCATTGAAACCCACATTCAAAGAAAATACATTTTGCCAGTGGCAGATAAAGATTAATTTTGGGCTGTTTTGAATCATAGGCTCCTTGCATATGAAACATACATGTGCTCTTTGATACACCTTCCTCATTGTACTAAAATTATATTCCTTGTACAATACAGTACACTTGTTACAGGATGTTTTAAATTTGTTTTGAACATTTTTTCCAGTAAGCAATGAAACAAACCATATGCACCCATAATGGCACAACTGCCCAGTTGAGAACATTTATCATAAAAAAGTCTACTCAGACTTCCACAGTCCACCATTATTAGTAAATATACACAATTCCACAGTCCACCATTATTAGTAAATATGCACAATTCCAAAGTCCACCATTATCAGTAAATATGCACAATTCTACAGTCCACCTTTATCAGTAAATATGCACAATTCTACAGTCCATTATCAGTAAATATGCACAATCTCTGAAGTCAGTCATCTAAATAATTCCACATTAAAGAAATCTGTAACTAATGAAGTGGTTGCTGCTAGCAATCACCTTTATATTTCATGGTTTCATCGAAAAATAAAGTGTCTGTTGCCCTCAGGAATAAATTGTCTATATTACATTAAAAAAATGATAAGCTAGTAATAATATTGCAAGAGGAAATGGATGGCAAACTGATAACGAACTCATAGTTAGTATCTTCACCAAGGAGAACATTCTCAGTACGGCAGCATCTACCCCTTGTGGGAGTAGAACCCACAACCTTCAAGTACACAGCCTGTTGTGCTATAGTATTAACTTGGCAAAGCACTAAACTTCTATTCCCCTGCAGCTCTCAGTTCCTTGTAAAATCTACTCAATACTCAACTGCATCTCAACTTCGCAGCTCAAGAAAACTGGAAAAAGCCAAAATGTATTGGGGGGGGGGGGGTCAAAAGTCCAAAAACAGGGACACATTAAACATTGCTTGATTGCTTGTATAATCTTGGAAAGTTGCTAGAATAAAATGTTGTGTTGCCACCATATATTTTACTGCCAAGGTCCCTGAGCAAAAAACAGTCAGAGTAACATACCACTACCCCACATCAGCTGCTTTGTAAAAGAGAGGAAGACTGAAACTTAAATGGCTATCATTTAGTGAATTCAGTTCTCACCATAGCTGTCAACCTCTTAGTACAAAACACCTGGACAAACCCAGTAATGAGGGAATACAGCCCTCAAACATATTCAGTGAATTCAGTTCTTGCCATAGCTGTCAACCTTAGCACAAAAACCTGGACGAAGCCAATAATGGGGGAATACAGTCCCAAAAATAGGGACAAATTTAAAATATTCATCTTATAAACTTCGAAAATTGCTAAAAAAAAAAAAAAAAGGTTGTGCTACTATGTATTCTGAAGAACATGAAGTTGGAAATTCAAATGCCGGTCAATTTTACTGCAGACAGAACAAAAACAATTTTCAGCAGAGACGCAGGGATTAAAACTGCAGACACATCTTTGTAAAATGGCAGGGCACCAGAGCAAATCCACACAAACACAGACAGGAGATGCACACTCCACACAGAAGCCACCCCAACCAAGAATCAAACCAGAAAACCTATAGCTGTGAGGCAACAATACTACCACCGCACCATCAATTATGCAAGGAATTAAACATTCATAAACCTGAAGTCTGAAATTCAAATGCCTGTCAATTTTACTGCGGACAGAACAAAACCAATTTTCAGCAGGGATTAAAACTGCAGACACGTCTTTGTAAAATGGCAGGGCACCAGAGCAAATCCACACAAACACATAGAGGAGATGCAGACTCCACACAGAAGCCACCCCAACCAAGAATCAAACCAGAAAACCTATAGCTGTGAGGCAACAATACTACCACTGCACCATCAAATATGCAAGGAATTAAACCTTCAGAAACCCTTAAGTCTGAAATTCAAATGCCTGTCAATTTTATTTAACATTTTTTAATCAGGACAGTCTGACTTGGAACAAATAAACAATTTTCAGCAGAGGCCCAGGAAGAAATAATGCAGACATGTCTTTGTAACATGGGAGGACACAAAAGCAAACCCACACAAACACAGGGAGAAGATACAGACCCCACAAAGAAGGAACCCCAGCCAAGAATCAAACCCAAGAACCTGCAGTTGTGAGGCAACAATGCTACTACTACACCATCAAATATCAAGCATTGCAACATTTACAAACCACAGATATTATGAGGAACAGATCAGATCGAATATGAGGCAAAAATCTGAAATTTTTTTACAAATGGTGGTGGGTAGGGAACTCAAGTCTTTAACACCTGCATACAGGGTACAGGGTTCAAGCCTGAGGCATTCCCTACCACACCACCATAAGCACCTGGGGCATTTACACACACACACACACACACACACTCTCCAGTAAAGCATAAGCACCATACACAAACTCCAGTAAAGCATAAGCACCATACACAACTCCAGTAAAGCATAAGCACCATACAAATAAACATTGTAAATTAAAAGGCACCTTACCTGAATACATCCAGCTAGCTAACGTACATCCTGCCCGCGCAATACTGAAAAGACCCGCAAGATCCTAATGCTCCTGCCCGACGAGATCCCTAATGCTCTGTCCTGAGTCCCTGCTGCTGCTCTTGCAGTCCGGACGCGACCCATAATCCTGGCGAGTCTGTGCACTGTAAAAGTGCACAGACGTCTCCTTGTGTCCCCCTATGGGGACGGCGGACACCTTGAGCATGCGCATAGACCGACAGTAGTCGGGACTCGGTCTATGCGCATGCGCGAATTTCGAAAAGTAATTTTTTTTTTATTTTTCATTTTTCTTTCATTTTTCTTTCTCTTTTCTTTCTCTTTTTTATTTTTGAGGGGGCTGCAGTCCGGCAGCCCTATGCCACGAGCCGCCCCTGGATCCAGCTATGAATCTGAGGTATCGTCTGCAATTTTGTCTGATTGGGACATGCAGGTATGCCTCTTTTAGGTCCAAAATTACAAACCAAGCCTTCTTGCCCAGCATGGGCAGAAGCTGCTGCAAAGTCAACATTTTGAATTTCGGAACGTCCAGAAAAGTATTTAGAATAGACAGGTCCAGAATTGGTCTCCATGCTTTGTCCTTTCTTGGTACTAAGAAAAGTTTTGAGTAAAATCCTTGTCCCTGCTCTTGCTGAGGCACTGGCTGAATAGCCCTCATGTCCATGAGAGATGAAACTTGTTTTTGTGCCTCTGCCCATTGATTGTGTGGCAGGTCTGGCATACCTTTTGCCTTTGGAAGGGTGTGAAAGTAGAACCTGTAGCCCTGAGAGACTATATTTAAGACCTATTTGTCCTGGGTGATCATGTGCCAATTTTGTGAAAAAAGTGCTAGCTTTCCCCCTAAGGGTGCTGTCAAAAGATAAATGCTTGGCATTGGCAGAGGGAAGTCATTGGGACTGTTTCCTATATGGCTGTGATTTGTCTTCTCCACTTTTGGAGGTAGAAGCACCCCATTGTCTGGGCCTGTATGAGCCCTGGGGCTGTTGTCTGCCTCTAGGGCATCTGTATTTGCTCCCTGCGTCTGACACGGGAAAGGATCAGTTCTTAGAAGGCCAGTTCCTGCTAAATCTTGGTGGCTGTACCTGTAAGAAATCCTTTACTGTCTGCATAGATTTAGCTTTATCCTCCATTTTCTTCAACACCTCTTCTGCCTTAACACCAAACAAAGTATCATGCTGTAATGCAGCATCCAATAATTTTGCTTTAACATGATCAGGCAGTCTGTTCCTTTAACCAAGCATGCCTTCTAATGACAGAACCTGTTACAGCGGCCCTGCAAGAGGCCTCCAGTGAATCATAACCACATTGCAAAGTATGTTTTCCCACTTGTTCAGCTGCATGCAATAAATCCTGCATTTCCTTGTTCTCAGAACATTCAGAATTTGTCAACATTTTCTGTTTTAGCAGAGACATTAAGTATTGCTGATATTTAAGCATATGAAACTGACAATTTAAAGCCCTTACAGCCAAGGTAGTAGAAGTGTAAACTTTTTTCCCCCATCTGTCCAGTGCCCTAGAATCTCTATCTGAGGGGACAGGGTTTTTTGCAGTAGCAGCCTTGACCCCTTTGGGACCCTGAGAAATAGTTTCTGGCTCAGCAGCAGGGTTTTTATATAGAAATTTATGAGAATCTGGAATCCTGTAGTATCTGTCTGGCCTAACGGGTGCAGGAGGTAAAGAGTCGCGAGACAGGCCGGACTCTGAAAATACATCATCTACAATGTCTAGAACAGGTGGAATAGCAAGAGGTCTGTGCTGAGGTAGTATAAGAAAGTCTCTGAGCCTTTTCTTAGAATCTGAGTAATATTGGCTCTCCCAGTGGAAATGCTCCCTCATGGTATGCAGGGTTTCCCCAAATGAATAATCCTCAGGAGGAGAAGCTGAATGAATAGATTCTTCAGCATCAGAATCCTCATAGGGAAGAATAGAGTATCCCTGTTCTGAAGAGGAGTCAGAGGAAATGGAAACCTGATCAGAGGAATCATATTCAATGTCTTGCCTAGGCCTCTTATCAGGAGGGGGATGGGAACCCCTGATCAAAGTAATTAGGTCTTCGGCCATTTTGAGCATCTGTTTCTTAGGCATGGAAGTCTGGCCTGGAGAATGCTGTACTTGTTTCCTTGTCTTTAAAACTGTTTTAGGCTTTGTCTTGGATGCTGAAGTTGGCTTGATATAAAGCTGTGTAGGTCTGAAAACACCCTCAGAAGCCGATGCCTGCTCAGCAGCTCCGGACCCATCTGAGGGATTAGTTTCCGAAGGCTCAATACCTTGAGTATCCAGAGGCCTAGCTGTCTCCACGTGGGACTCGGAGGCGGCCTGTGGCTCTGAGGTAGCGGGTGTCAGGGGCTGCGAAAGTGCCTCACTGTGAACCGGCGACAGGCCTAGAAGAGGCTTCGTTGTCGGTTTTGGACTTCGGATGCCTGTCCTTTTCTTTTTCCTTGTGCTTTTTATGAACTCCAGTCGTCGGCTGTTCCAACGGCATTATGTAGTTAAACCTTCGGCCAAAGTAATGAAAAGCAAAATTGTACCGACGCTTAATAGTGCGTTGGTTAAATCGAGCACAAAACCGACAACTAGCAACGTCGTGATCAGGGCCTAGGCAAGGAATACAGTAAGAATGAAAATCCTTATGAGGTATTTGCTTCCCACAAGAAATACAATTGTTAACTTTTTCTGACATTGGTCTGGAGCAAGAAAAAAGTTTCCCCAACGGGGTACTTAGCTTTATAGAAGACTTTGGATCTGAAATTCAATTTCGAAAATCTTAGGAGTTGGCCGACCGGCACTTGTGAACTTCTTTTGCTTCGGGCACCGCGCGGCAAGAAAGACTGAAGAAAATGGCATTGGCTGCATCTTTTAGACCCCTGGCGCACTGACGTCAGGGAAGAGGCAACAGCAACCGACGCCGGACCAGGACTTTGGAATTCAGGCCGATTGCGGGTAGCCTGCCAGCAGGATAACCCAAGTGTAATGACTGCAACAGTTAAACACGATGAACATCCCTGTAGTACCTGTCTGGCTTAACCGGTGCAGGGGGTAAAGAGTCAGGAGACAGGCTGGACTCTGAAAATACATCATCTACTATGTCTAGAACAGGTGGAATAGCAAGAGGTCTGTGCTGAGGTTGTAAAAGAAAGTCTCTGAGCCTTTTCTTAGATTCTGAGTATTCTTGGCTCTCCCAATGAAAGTGCTCCCTCATGGTGTGAAGGGTTTCCCCAAAAGAATAATCCTCAGGAGGAGAGGCTGAAGGAATAGACTCTTCAGCATCAGAATCCTCATAGGGAGGAAGGGAGTATCCCTGTTCAGAAGAGAAATCAGAGGAAATGGAAAACTGATCTGAAGATTCATATTCTGTCTCTTGCCTAGGCCTCTTATCTGGAGGGGGATGGGAACCCCTGATCAAAGTAATTAAGTCCTCGGCCATTTTAAGCATCTGTTTTTTAGGCATGAAAGTCTGTGCAGGAGAATGCTGTACTTGTTTCTTTGTCTTTAGAGCTGCTTTAGTCTTTGCCTTTGAAGATGAGGTTGGCTTAACATATAATTGTGTAGGTCTGAAAACACCCTCAGAAGTCGATGCCTGCTCAGCGGCTCCAGACCCATCTGAGGGAATAGTTTCCGAAAATCCAATACCTTGAGTATCCAGAGGCCTAGTCGGCTCCACACGGGAGTCGGAAGCTGCCTGTGGCTCTGAGGTAGTGGGCGTCAGGGGCTGTGAAAGCGCCTCACTGAGAACCGGCGAACTGGCGACTGGCCTAGCAGAGGCCTTGTTGTCGGTTTTGGACCTCAGATGCCTGTCCTTTTCCTTTTCCTTGCGCTTTTTATAAACTCTGGTCGTCAGCTGTTCCAACGGCATTATATAATTAAATCTTCGGCCAAAGTAATGAAATGCAAAATTGAACCGATGCTTAATAGTGCGTTGGTTAAATCTAGCACAAAACCGACAGCTAGCAACGTCGTGGTCAGGCCCTAGGCAAGGAATACAGTAAGAATGAAAATCCTTATGAGGTATTTGCTTCCCACAAGAAATACAATTGTTAACTTTTTTATGACATCGAAAAAAGTTTCCCCAACGGGGTACTTAGCTTTATTGAAGACTTCGGATCTGAAGTTTCGTTTTGAAAATCTCAAGAGTTGGCCAACCGGCACTTGCAAACTGCTTTTGCTTCAGGCACCGCGCGGCAAGAAAGACTGAAGAAAATGGCGTCAGCTGCATATTTTATACCCCTGGCACACTGATGTCAGGGAAGAGGCGACAGCAACCGATGCCGGACCAGGACTTTGGAATTCAGGCTGACTGCGGGTAGCCGATAACCCAAGTGTAATGACTGCAACAGTGAAACACGATGAACATCTAAGGCACTTTTAGAATAACAGAAACAATAAACTTTCAACCAGCAATTCCCAGCTCAGAAGGATGTAGGCTACCCTGTTCTGCCACAAGAGTGTAGACCACAAAACCTTCCTAATGTAAAATTACTGGTTTGGAGTCCAAGTGCTTAAATCAGAACAAATGCATTTAGAATAAGAGGTGCAATAAGCCTTCACTAGCAATTCCCAGCTCAGAAGGGCAGAGGCTACCCTCTCCTCCCACAAGAGTGTAGACCACAAACCTTCTTAATGTAAAATAAATGGTTTGGAGCCCAAGTGCTTAAAACTGCTCCTCATTTGCATCTCACAATACTTTCATTTGCCTGTGATCTTCACAGACAGTGTGCCTAAGCACAGCTGGTGTTTATGAATTATGACTGTGCTGTGCTTAGGTACTGACAGCATATCTTCCTGTTACACCTAAATGCAATGACTATGCATACTGTTTTTAGTCTTTTAAATAAACGCATGATGTCAGTTACTTCCACAAATGCTGTCCCCCAGGTGAAGGTTACACGTCGGTATGCCATAATAATATTCTTAGACTGACAGGTGAACCGATTGCGTAAGACTGATGTGCATCTCCTCACTCCTGACACAGGCCTTTTGATTCATACCCCAGAACCCATGAAAGTGAGCTACTTTAATCATCATTATGCTATGACTGAATATTCTAATGCAATTAAAGATCACTATTACCAGACCATATATTTCATTTTTCTTTCCATAAAGCTATCCAGTGTAGTTTTAAGGACATGTAGAACTTTACTCTTCTTAATGGCATCATGCACAGAGTGTAATCTCAAAGTACTGTATGAGGTACATCTGTTCTTTCTCATTGCTCATTGTGGCCTAAAACACCCTTGTAGTTCTTTCTTGGATCAATTCACCTAAAGTAGTTATAAAGTCATTCCTTAAAAAGGACCTCATTAGTAACTGAGAAATTAAAAACAGATCCCATCACCAACATTCTTCAGTAGAAAAGCCTATACTGCCCAGTGCAGTTAAAGATTCACTATGAATTTTAGTTTTCTGACCTAGTTTTTTGCATTTTTACTGTACTTTATCCAGTCACTTTCTATGACCTTTTTTTTTTTAATTTTTCCAAATGTTTTGGGTTTCTAATGTTATGACCCCATTCCTAAGTCAAGGTATGATTAGAGTTCATAAGATTAGTATTGTTTTATTCGTTGACTTTTGCCAAGAGTGCGCTTCTCTCCTGCAATGAACACAAAATTCTCTCCTTCTGCAGTTCATATAGGACTAAATGTATTGTTACCATAGTCAGTTGACTGTAAACTCTTTTTTTATTAGTCCCAGTGTTCCTACTACTTTTATTTTTTATTTATTTTATTTTATTTTATTTACTATCTCTTGACTGAGTTAGTCCCTCTAGGCTAGTGGCCTCTTTTTCAGGGGAGACCTGAGGTGGTATTTATACTACTAGGGGAACATTTGGCAGGGCATTGCAGAGCTTCCCCTACTCTGTACAGACAATCATATGGGGACACAATTTGGTGTGGAGCTTCCTGTCTTCTGTTCCAAGCATGAAGGTGGCTTGGAGAAGCAGGAAGCATGGAGGAGAAGGAGAGCGAGATCGCTAGCAAGGACAATGAATGTGCTGTTAATCAAACAGCTCTGGAGGCTATTTATTTATTTATTTATTTATTTATTTAAATTTGTTGACCAGGGGTGTCCGACTGGACGTAGGTCCATTTTCAGCGGAGGCCCGGGGAGAAAAGCTCCACAGTAAAATAAACAGACAGTAGTGAGAATGGATTACATAGCGATTAACAATTTACATAGCCATTACTTACAACATATTTACAGAAGGACATAGTACATCAGTAGACAACTAGAATCTTTATCTGTGAAGTACATAACAGACATTAACAAATGTTACAATGAGAAGTTCCTGCTGTATAATAAGTACTAGGCTTATGAGCATCTGAGCTTGCTATAATCAAGGTAGTTAGTGGAGTGGAAAGAAAGGTAGTGGTTGGATGGGGTGGATGATATTAGAGTGGGAGTTGCAAGGGCATAGCCAGCATCTTTTTAGGTGCGCTTTTAGTAAAGTTTTGAAGTGGGTGCATGATGGTACGGAGGTAATTGTGGGTGGGAGTAAGTTCCATAATTTGGCTATGGCGCAAGAGAATAGTGCTTCACCAGCAGAGTTATTGGCTTTAGTGATCTGCAAGTGATTTTTGTTGCTGGATCTTAGTGGTCTGGTGGTGCGATAGGGTTGGAGTAGATTCTGGAGGGATGGGACATTTAGTGGATGGTTTACTAGTTTGTCGGTGAGTGAGAGTTGATACCACTGAAGGAGGTGAGGGAGTTCAAGCCAGCCCAGTTCAGCAAGTGAGAGACAGTGGTGACTACGGTAGGATGCCCCTGTGGCGAATTTGGCGATTTTGTTGTAGCAGGTCTCTAGCTTGTTTAGATCACATTGCCTTAGGTTGGTATATATTGGAGAGGCATAAAGTAGGGTGGAGGATAAAGTGGGAATTTGCTATTGAAATCTTTGCTGCTTTGGTGAGAAATTGCTTATTTCTGTATAACGCTCCTAGTTTTTTGTGGACTTTTTTTATGGTCATGGATATGTGAATGTCAAATTTTAGTTTATTGTCTATTTCCACTCCTAGCAATTTGGTGTGTTCATTTGGGTACATAGTGGTGTCTTTTGCTGTGATGTTAAAGTGAGAGTTGTTTTGAGTATGTTTGGTGGGTTGGAAGATGAGTAGTTTAGTTTTGTTTGGGTTGAGTATTAATTGGGCATCGGATAACCTTGTTTCAACAGAGGAAAAGGCTTCCTGTGTGACTTTTTGCAGTTTGGGTAGGGACTGGGCTGAGCAGATGATGGTCGAGTCATCTGCGTATTGTATGAGTGTGCCATGTTTGGTGGCAGAGGCTAGATTATTGGTGTAAACAGAGAAGAGTAGGGGTCCAAGGATGGATCCTTGGGGAACCCCTATGGAGACAGGTAGTTGGGGAGATATGTCATTCTGCCATACAACAGATTTTGGCGGTCAGACAGGTAACTCTGAAACCAGTTGGTGACTGATTTTGAGAAGGATAGGTTATTAAGGACAGAGATAAGCTGTTTGTGTGGGACCATGTCAAATGCTTTAGATAGGTCTAGGAAAGTAGCAGAGGAGAGATAGCCATTGTTTTTATGCTGAAGGATAGTGTTAGTAAAGGAGAGTAAGGCAGTGGTGTTGCTAAGGTTTGGTCGGAAACCATGCTGAGTACTGGAAAGGAGGTTTTTAGTAAGGAGGTAGTCTGAGACCTGAGAGTGTATGCATCTCTCTAGTACTTTGGAGAGTGGAGCGAGAATAGCTATGGGGCGGTACTTGGTTAGTTCTGCGGAGGGTCCGCCTTTGTGGAGGGGAATTATATGTGATACTTTCCACAGTGTGGGAACGTAACTTCCTGACAGAGATCGGTTAATCAAGATGCATACTGGGTAGGCCAGAGCATCAGCTGCGATTTGTAGGTATTCACTTGGGAGGTTGTCTGCTGCTAATTTGGTGGGTTTAAGTTTAATTAAGAGTTTTTTTATGTTGGAGGTAGGTACAGGAGAAAAAGAGAAGGCAGTGGGGAGATTACTAGTTGAAGGTGTGGGTTGGAGGGGGGGTTGTGTTGTTTAGCTAGTGATAGTATGGTTTGGGTGAAGTGTGTGTTGAATGAGGTAGCAATATTTTCGGAGGAGTGAGGGATGTTAGGAGGAGGGGTACTGACTTTACCTGGGTGGAGGATGGAGTTTATGGAGGACCAGAATTGTTTGGGGCTGTGTTGGGAGGAGTCTAGGGCAGACTGGTAGTATTGGAATTTGTCCTGTTTTATTAGCTTTTTGACTCTATTGCGTAGTTCTAAGAATTTCTGTCTAGTTGGGGGGGGTTTTGGTTTTGCGCCAGTGCTCACAGGCTTTATCCCTGTTTTTCATTTCTGACTTAGTGGTTTTCTGTAGCCATGGGGAGAGTTGTGCTTTGGTTCTGGAAAATCTTACGGGGGCATGGTAATTAAGGATGTTCAGGAAGGTAGTATTAAAAAATTCAACTGCGTCATCTAGAGTGAGGTACTTTAGAGGATGCCAGTTACATTCTTTGAGGGATGAGATGAATGTGAGCGGGTTAAAGTTTAGTTTTTTACGTATTTGATGGTAGATGACAGGTTTAGCTTGGTATAGCTATTTTTTGAGTAGGAATGTTGGGGAGTGAACACTGATCTGATAAGCAGCCTGTTATATATGACTGGGGGCTCTTACTGACTAATATCCACTCCAGGGTAGTGTGCTTGCTGGAGTTTTTATTTATCCTGGTTGGTGACTGGACTAGTTGGGTGAAGCCATGAAGGTGTACATGATGGGTTGGATTGTTGCCAGAACAGGATTGCCAGTCAATATTGAAATCACCTAAGATGATAGTTTCTTGGGGAAGATGGTGGGTAGACCAGCTGAGGAGGTTTTCTAGTGGAGGGATGTTTTGGCCAGGTGGGAATTAGCATCCAATTATGTTGATGGTTTTGTTTTGGTTAATTTTGAGGTTGGTATATATTATTTCTTCACTGCCTATTTGTGGAGCTGATAATTTTAAGATCTGGATGTTTAGATGCTGTTTAAATATTATAGCTACACCACCTCCTTTTTTGTTTAGCCGGTCTACTCTTAGTATGCCGTAACCTGTAGGGAGTATTTGCTCTCTGGTAATGTGAGGTTTTAGCCAGGTTTCTGTCAGGATGACTATATCTGGGGAGTACAAGTCTATGGTGGCATGGAGTTCATGGACTTTGTTGGATATACTTCTAATATTTAGGCTTAGTAGAAGGAAGTCACTTGGCTTTCTATTGGCTGTAATATGGGAGAAGTTGTGGTTTCTAGTCTGATTACGAGGATTGGGGTTGGAGATGGTAGGGCCAGGGTTGAGGTGGATGTCTCCACTTAGAGCTAGTTTTGATATGCATGAGATTATTAGTTTTCTCAGTTTTTGAATGTGTTTGTTTATGAGGGAAACTTTATGATTGTGCTCTGTAGGTAATAGGTATGGCTAACATTGTGGACTATGAGTCGGAGAATGTGACTAAGGAGGAGGATGGTAGCAATGAAGTAAATGAAGTGAGAAAAAGGTGAAATACATGTAGAGGATAGTATAATGGTGGATTCTGAGGAAATATTTCAGCAAAATCTGTTTGCTACAGATATCTCAGCGACAGAATGTGTTATTACAACCCTCCAATCGGGAGGGTTGCGGGATGTTTACTTAAATGAATTAGTGGATCAAAGTGAACTGGAGAGTGACAAAGCAATGCCCTGGGGAAAGATAATGGAGACAATTCAGCGAAATAAAAATATGCAAGAAAAGTATGAAGAGAGGAAACTGTATGCTCAGACAGTGACGGAAGGCAAAAGAAGAGAAGGAAAAAACACAGAAATTAAAGGAAAATTTTGTCTCAGGATAAGCAGCAAAGCCAAAAAGTAACTAGACAGGTATTAGGTATGGGACAGCATTATATCACCACTGGGGATAAAACCCAGAGAGGTAAGAGCCTTTATTTGTAATAATACTGATACATATTGTGACTTTTTTTTTCAAACAGGCTCAGTACATGGAGAAATTTATTGAACAGTATGATAAAAGGAAAGACACTAACCCATGTTACTTATATGTAATCCAGGCTTTTAACAGAAAAGCCAAAAAGAAAATATTTGTACAATTCAGAATTGAAACTGAAATAAATAACTTGAAAGAATATTTAAAAACTATATGTAGAGACATTTTGCATGTTACAAAAATGTATGATAATAGAGGCCTGTGGACAGGGGGTTGGGAATGTAGTGCAACATTGAAACTGCAAGAAGAAAAAATTGTGCATTTACCTAATATAATTAATGTTGAAGGAAACAGGGGTATGGTGAGATACTGGGGACAACCTAAGACATGTTTTGTCTATGTGGTAAAGATGATCACTAGATTTTATTTTTATTTAACATTTATTAACTGAGAAAGTCTGACTTGGAACAAAGCCAATTTTCAGGGAAGGCCCGGGGAGAAATGCTCCAGATGCATGTCTTTGTAATGTGAAAGGAAACCGAAGCACCCGGAGGAAACCCACACAAATGCAGGAAGGACATGCAGACTCCGCACAGAAGGCACTCCAGTCGAGAATTGAACTGGAGAACCTCTTGCTGTGAGGTGACAATGCTACCACTGTACCACTGCACCGTCCATGACTAATAATTGAGACAAAAGAAATTTATTATATGTGGAAAAATGGAACACAAAGCCAAAAAATGTGAACAAAATGTATAAAACGTGAAAAGACAGGCCATTCTTGGATGGACTGTACAGAGTTAGAGCACACAAAGATACAACGTTAGCACAAGAGAAAACTGTTTTAAACACTGTAGAGGAATTGGAAAATAAACAAATTAATGAAGTTGAGATAACAACAGATGTGAGAGGAAGTATAAATATAGTAAATGATACGGAAAAAGATGAGGAAGAGGTAACAAGTAATTCTAGTGATGAAGAAGATAACAAATGGACAAAAGTAAGGAAGAAAAGAGGTTCTACAGGTAAAAAGGTAAAAGACAGAAAATGGAAGTTCAGAAAAGAAAGAAAGAAGAAAGGAAAAGGATGAAAATAAAATCCATACAATTGAGAATCCTAGCTATCAGTGTTAATAGCATGAAGAATATTCATCGTAGGCTACCGGTATTAGAATGGTATATGACGTTAGATATAGATATTGTAGCACTTATTGATATTAGAATAATGACAGATGAAGAAAGAGAAGTAAATGAATTACGAAAAGGTAAAGTACTTTGGAAATTAGGCAATGAAAAATGTTCTGGTATAGTTAGTTTATGCAAAGATTGGATAGACATTGTGGATTATACAACAATACTTAATGGAAGAAAAATAGTAATAACAGACATAAGGTTTAAGAAGCAAGTCTACAGAGTGATCACACTCTATGCACATACATTACAGAAACAAAGAGAAGTTATGTTTAGAAAAATAATGCATTATGTAAGTTTAAATATGCAAATAATTTTAATGGGGACTTTAATTGTCATTTAAGACATACAGGAAAACAGGAAGCAGATGTTAAAGTATTTTTTGATATGATTAAGTACAATAATATATACTTATGGAAAAACGAAAGATGAACATATAAAAGAAGCAATTTAAGAACTGAATTTGATTATTTTATACTATCAGACAGTTTAAGCATATTATGTCAAGGGTGAAAAAATCACCGAGTTTTCTGATCATTCAGCTACATGGATAGAGAAACCAGAAAAGATGAGTTATATAAAGATAGGTAAAGGAATAAAACAAATTAATGAGTCAGAATTCAATGAAGAGACAAATGACATTGCAATTACGGCATGATCACATAAGTATGAAAGGATTTTATAAAGATCGGACAAGTTGGTAGATTAGTTTGAAAGAAAAATATAAACAAGAAGCACTAACATGGCAAAAATTAAAAAGATTACATGATTTTGATGCATATAAGGAAGCCAGTGATCAAATATTTGAAAATATAATAAGTTACAGTGAAAAGTTCATAGAAAAAGAAAGAACGCTGTACAATATGATTCAAGAAAAAGTCAAAGGAAGATTGTTTAAACAAAGATACTTTTTGCAAGGTAAGAAAGAAGAAATAGCACCATATTTAAGTAGAATGGTTAAAAAGACACAACAGTGATAAGAGAATTAAAAAGTGGAAGAGGTGATATAGTTAATACAAAAGAAAAAATTATGAAAACAACTGAAGAATATATAATAGAGACATTTTCGATAAGTAACGCATATTGAAGATAGATGGGGATTGAATACGTTTACTGAAGAAGAGAATAAAAGAATGGAGGAAAAGATTACAATAACAGAATTAGAAAATGTACTTAAGATGGTAAATGCAGAATCAGCTACAGGAATAGATGGAAATGAATGCTTAAAGTGCAAAAACATGCAAAGGTGACAGAAAGGATATTTTTTAAAAGTAAGGAATGAATGGCTTGAGGAAGGTATTAATGCCGAAAAGATATGCTTAGGGGTAATGAAATTCATATGGAAATAGGGAGAAAAAATGGATATAAGAAACTGGAGACCTTTAGTACTGAATAATACAGACTATAAGATGTTCATGAAAATAATAGAAAAAAACAATAGCAAATAAAGGTAGCAAACTACTATCTGAATCAATTTTCAGAGCTGGAGGTAAAGACAGTCAAGAATTGCTAATTTTAATAAGAGAATTCGTAGACAACATAAGCAGTAGAAAAACTGAATTGAAACTACTGATAGATGTAAACAAAGCATTTGACAAAATCCAACATAAAGCATTATGGGAAATTCTAGATGAATATAACATAAGCAATAAAATAATAAATGTTTTGAAATCAGTGTACAGGAAAAATAAAATAAGACTGGTAATCAGTGGATGGATGAGTAAAACTTTAAGGTTAAATAGTGGTATGTCCAACCAGTAGTATTTTATTTGCATTAATTTTGAAAGCGGTAGTTAAGGAGTTGAGAATGCTCAGTATTAGACAGCAGAGGGAATTATGACTCCAATTATGTTTACATATGCAAATGATTTTGTGTTGGTAGTTAAACATAAGCTATAGGAATGATGAACAAAAAACGGAAAATGTTAGGACTGACTGTTAATAGAGATAAAAGTAATGGATGAGGTTTTATGGGAGAAATACAAGGTATTACATTTACTGAAGAAGGGATAGAAGTTTTAGGAATAAAGTCTGGAAACGAGCAATTAAAAGAACAACACTGGAAAGATATGAAGGTAAGGGGTCCCCCTTCAGTCGATCAAACATTTATAAGTTTGAATGACATATGGCCGAGACCATATGTTCGAACTTATAAAAGTCCGATCTGACTGAATGGAGAACTCCATACAGAGCGGAAAGGGAAGATCTCCCATTTCCGCAATGTAGTGCGATCTCGGAGTTGGTATATTTAAGTAAGGGGGGTGGGGGGCAAAGCCCCCCATGTGGGGGTGCAGGGGGGCATAGCCCCCCTGCTATAATGTTTAATTTTGTGTTTTTGTGTTTTTATGTGGTTTTATGTCAGTTTTCAAACTTTTACAAGTTTGAATACATGGTCTCGGCCATATGTGGTTCAAACTTGTAAAAGTTTGATCAACTGAAGTAGACTCGACAGTAAGATTACAAGGCCTGTGTATATTCTGGAGGACATGTAGGCCCTCATACAGTAAAAAGGCATATTTAAGTAATTCCATAATACTGGGTAAAATTACACACTTAGCTGGTGTATGTACAATTCCATCAACATTAGAAAAGGATTTATTGAATGTAATTTTTACATTCATTTGGGGGTCAAGGCACAATCCTGTGAAAAGAGGTACTCTTATGCAAGTGACAAAGAAGGCGACACCCAATTGTATACATTTTTTCACTGGACATGTACAGAATCTTAATAAATAGGAAAGATAAAGATAAGTTGTTAATGAAAATTATAGAAGAGAAACACAATTTGGGAAAGGTTAGAGTACCTAAAAAGAAGTAAAGAAGTTTATTTATGCATATGAAATTATACCACAAAAATATTGTGAAATTGACACAGGGAAGATAGAGGAAAAGAGAAGAAAGTGATATGACGCTATAATGGGAAAAATGTTATTATCCATGCAAACAAATAAGTGACTTAAAGATCAAACCAGTAAAAACAAGAAAGAACAGATTTAAAAAGCTGGTAGAATGTATGGACTTTTTGTGGAGGTTGTCAATAGGAAGACTGCCAGTTAAGGCCAATATGCCATATAAAACAATAAAAGGTTGAGTTTGTATACACTGTGGTGAATCTGAGACAACTGAACATGTCTTCATAAAGTGTAAAAGGACTTCTGGACTGTGGAAAGAAATATATGATAAAGGACATTTAAAAGAATTGAAGAGCAGTGAATATATTGATATGGACATGACTGAATATGGACTTTATAAAAATGTAAAAGAAAAAGAGATAAACTGGATGCAAAAATATTTTGTATAATATGGATAACATGGAATGAGAAAATAAATTAACTGAATTATAACTTAAAATGGTTATTATCAGAGATTTTGAAAAAAGTAAAATTTTGGTTGTGGAGAAAGGAGTGGGGGTTAAAATTTGAAGGTAAATGCAAAAGTATATTATAAATATTGTAAATAATGTAAATATCTGATGAAAAGTTGGACATAAGATGTATTTGTAAATATAATAAAAAAACCCTACTCTTTTTGATAGGTACCCTGGGATCTTTTACATCCACCTGAGCTACTACCAACTCAAGCAGATAGTGTCTTGGTTTAACATGTCACTTGAAGGCCGACACACTCAGAAGTGCAGCACCTCCTTTATGCTACACTACAGTGTCAGCTACTGATCTTCCTAGTTCAGGAATAGAACCCACAGTCTTCTGCACCAAAGACAGTGTGCTTGCTACCTGTTGCACCACTGATGTTCTTAGACTGTTGAATATAGGCTTCCTAATGCTAACTTTGACCTTTGCGATGTCTATCAGACTTAGTTAAAGATTTGTCTGTTTGATGTTCTTAGACTGTTGAATATAGGCTTCCTAATCCTAACTTTGACCTTTGCAATGTCTATCAGATTTAGTTAAGATTTGTGTGTCTGAGACATTATCCATATCCTAGAACAATGTTATTCTGCTATCTAGAAATACAATAAGATCTTCAGTGCATTTCTTGTATGGTTTCACAATATGATATGCTGAATTAAACTCACACAAGACTTTTTTTTTACTTTGGATTTGCTAAAGGATAAATTGTTACGTCTGCACAATGTAAAAGTTAAACTTTGAGCAGCCTGAAATTCAGTAAAACCTTACTCAGAGGAGTCAGCTTCTACTTTTATGTGATCTGCATGTCTGCCTTGCATGTTGCTATTATTAGGTAACATATCAAACATGCAAACAGTAAATAAATGAGGCCTCAAGGTGGATCCCTTTGTTACTCCTTGTACCACTGCCTGACTTTCTCCTGTGAGCTCATCTAATTCCACTATCCATACTCTTTCATATAACCAGTTTTAAACAATATGTAAAACAGTGTTGTATCTAACCTTTAAAGTGATTTTCTGGTGTTTAAAAGTTTTTTTTGCACCATGGGATGTGGTGCATAAACTGCCAAACAGCACCTTTGCTGAACAGGGACTTTTTCACTGCTATTCCACTAAGAAAAACAGCTGTAAAAATTGTTTTTTCATGCACTGATGTCACTGAGGAAAAGACAGTAAACTTTAACCTTAATTACATTTGTATAGGAAAAACATGTGTTGCATCCATAGACTTTAATGGACGCAATGCTGAGCGTGCAGAAAGGTGCTCAACTAAAATCTATGGATGCAACACACATTACCTACAAGTAATGTCAAAGTAGGAAATAAAATAAAATAAAAACATCCCGAATAGTTAAAGAAGGTTACGTAGGAAAATGCATTGCGGCACTTCGGACATCGACTATCACACTACCATCGGAAAAAAACACTTTAAGTAACTTTATCTGACCTTGTGGCTAGTGCTACCGTAACAAGGACTAAAATGACACGTTCTAAAAGTATAAAACTTTGAATCCACAAGTCTGAAAGTCTAGGAATTTAAAAGCAGTAAGTTTAAACTCTCCATTTCCTACAGGTATTATTTTGAAAGCACACTATTTACATACATTTTACAAGTTCTCTTTCATAACATGCATCCTCAAAAACTTCTACATAAGAAAAGAACCTCAATCACATGAAATCCCATAGACTAAAAGTAAATATAATGCTACTCCTGAAACTAATCCGGATGTACCTCTTATTCTAACTAAACATTATCCTATACCCAAGTCTAATGATGGTAAAACCTACAACACCATCCTAAGACCAAGTAGGAACCCAATTCTAACCCTTAAGTCAGGGACATCTATAATACAATACTACTGACTTTCAACCAGACATAACCTAACATACAAACAGATGCACACACCATCCTAATTCATTCTTGCAACAAAGATATTAATGTAGTTTCAAAAACTGCAACAGATTACTTGCATTCAACAACTGTATATACTTTTTGTGATTCTGTGTGTCAAAAAAAGGGAGAAAACTGTAAGAAACTATAAGCCAGACATATAAAGGTTACCACAAAGTGTACACCTTTCTGAGTGAATAGACAGCACAAGCATTGTGGTAGGGGTATTCTCGAATTCAGAAAATGTATACACTTTGTGCTACCCTTTATGAATCTGGCATTATGTCTGCCTGACAGCCAGTATCCAATGTTCAGGCATGTTGAAAGGTATCTATATATGTTATATCTTCACTGGACTCAGTCCTCCTTCATTTGTGCATCACAGCTGGATCCCTCACTGCTTCAGGAGCTTTTCTTGTCCTTTACTTCCTGCTGTGTGAAAGGTCTACATCAACTACTAGGTGGCTGAAAGCGGAAGGCTCATCAAGTGTGCTCCTGTCAAGAAGCAGGATTTGGTGTTATTTTTAAGTTTGTTTTGTTTGCTCCTTTATTAGAGGATCATTCGCAGAACCCTGCTGTACCCTCCCCACAATTTTTGTTCATTTTTTGAAGGAAAAAAGAAATATTTATTATTAGTAAAATTACAAGAAGTATGCATTCTGTTTTTAAAATACAGTTAATTAGTATATACTCCACTGAAAAAGGTAAACGAGTTTGTGATAGAAACACACTGTCACTATATTACTGAAAAGACAAACATTTCTGAAAATGTTATAAAAATTTTACTAATAGCATTACATAAATTTCAAGAAATCCAATTTAAATTCTGAAGTAATGTATGAATTCTTCTTCTTCTTCTTTCAGCTTTTCCTGGTTAGGGGTCGCCACAACGGATCACCTGTCCACTCATGATCGGCAGGGGAGTTTTACAGTGTGGAGTTGCCAGCCCGGCACCCAACCTTCCACAGAAGGCACACACATGCACACCTAGGGTCAATTTACAGTGTCCAATCCACCTACAGCATATCTTTGGGATGTGGGAGGAAACCAGAGCACCCGGAGGAAACCCACACAACCACAGGGAGGACATTCAGACTCTGCACAGAAGGCACCCCAGCCGAGAATCGAACCGGAGAACCTCTTGCTGTGAGGTGGCAACGTTAACCACTGCACCACTGCGGCCACCTTCTGAAGTAATGTATGAATAATTTCATAAAAAAATATTTATTTATTTATTTATTTATATTTGTTGACCGGGAGTGTCCGACTGGACGTAGGTCCATTTTTAGCGGAGGCCCGGGGAGAAAAGCTCCACAGTTAAAATAAACAGACAGTAGTGAGATTGGATTACATAGCGATTAACAATTTACATAGCCATTACTTACAACATATTTACAGAAGAACATAGTACATCAGTAGACAACTAGCATCTTTATCTGTGAAGTACATAACAGACATTAACAAATGTTACAATAAGAAGTTCCTGCTGTATAATAAGTACTAGGCTTATGAGCATCTGAGCTTGTTATAATCAAGGTAGTTATTGGAGTGGAAAGAAAAGTAGTGGTTGGATGGGGTGGGTGATATTAGAGTAGGAGTTGCAAGGGCATAGCCAGCATGTTTTTAGGTGCGCTTTTAGTAAAGTTTTGAAGTGGGTGCATGATGGTATGGAGGTAATTGTGGGTGGGAGGGAGTTCCATAATTTGGCTATGGTGCAAGAGAATAGTGCTTCACCAACAGAGTTATTGGCTTTAGTGATCTGCAAGTGATTTTTGTTGCTGGATCTTAGTGGTCTGGTGGTGCGATAGGGTTGGAGTAGATTCTGGAGGGATGGGACATTTAGTGGATGGTTTACTAGTTTGTGGGTGAGTGAGAGTTAATATCATTGAAGGAGGTGAGGGAGTTCAAGCCAGCCCAGTTCAGCAAGTGAGAGACAGTGGTGACTATGGTAGGATGCCCCTGTGGCGAATTTGGCAATTTTGTTGTAGCAGCTCTCTAGCTTGTTTAGATCGCATTGCCTTAAGTTGGTATATATTGGAGAGGCATAAAGTAGGGTGGAGATAAGGTGGGAATTTGCTATTGAAATCTTTGCTGCTTTGGTGAGAAGTTGCTTATTTCCGTATAACGCTCCTATTTTTTTGTGGACTTTTTTATGGTCATGGATATGTGAATGTCAAATTTTAGTTTATTGTCTATTTCCACTCCTAGCAAATTGGTGTGTTCAGTTGGGTATATAGTGGTGTTGTCTTTTGCTGTGATGTTAAAGTGACAGTTGTTTTGAGTATGTTTGGTGGGTTGGAAGATGAGTAGTTTAGTTTTATTTGGGTTGAGTATTAATTGGGCATTGGATAACCAAGTTTCAACAGAGGAAAAGGCTTCCTGTGTGACTTTTTGCAGTTTGGGTAGGGACTGGGCTGAGCAGATGATGGTTGAGTCATCTGCATATTGTATGAGTGTGCCATGTTTGGTGGCAGAGGCTAGATTATTGGTGTAAACAGAGAAGAGTAGGGGTCCAAGGATGGATCCTTAGGGAACTCCTACGGAGACAGGTAGTTGGGGAGATATGTCATTTTGCCATACAACGGATTGCTGGCGGTCAGACAGGTTACTCTGAAACCAGTTGGTGACTGATTGTGAGAAGGATAGATTATTGAAGACAGAGACAAGTTGTTTGTGTGGGACCATGTCAAATGCTTTAGATAGGTCTAGGAAAGTAGCAGAGGAGAGATAGCCATTGTTTTTATGCTGAAGGATAATGTTAGTAAAGGAGAGTAAGTCAGTGGTGGTGCTATGGTTTGGTCAGAAACCATGCTGAGTATTGGAAAGGAGGTTGTTAGTAAGGAGGTAGTCTGAGACCTGAGAATGTATGCATCTCTCTAGTATTTTGGAGTTTGGAGCGAGAATAGCTATGGGGTGGTAATTGGTTAGTTCTGTGGAGGGTCTGCCTTTGTGGAGGGGAATTATATGTGATACTTTCCACAGTGTGTGAACGTAACTTTCTGACAGCGATCGGTTAATCAAGATGGATACTGGGTAGGCCAGAGCATCAGCTGCGATTTGTAGGTATTCACTTGGGAGGTTGTCTGCTGCTAATTTGGTGGGCTTAAGTTTAGTTAAGAGTTTTTTATGTTGGAGGTAAGTACAGGAGAAAAAGAGGAGGCAGTGGGGAGATTACTAGTTGAAGGTGTGGGTTGGAGGGGAGGGGGGGTTGTGTTGTTTAGCTAGTGATAGTATGGTTTGTGTGAAGTGTGTGTTGAATGAGGTAGTAATATTTTCTGAGGAGTGAGGGATGTTAGGAGGAGGGGTACTGACTTTACCTGGGTGGAGAATGGAGTTTATGGAGGACCAGAATTGTTTGGGGCTGTGTTGGAAGGAGTCTAGGGCAGACTGGTAGTATTGGAATTTGTCCTGTTTTATTAGCTTTTTGACTCTATTGCGTAGTTCTAGGAATTTCTGTTTAGTTGAGGTGGTTTTGGTTTTGCGCCAGTGCTCACAGGCTTTATCCCTGTTTTTCATTTCTGACTTAGTGGTTTTCTGTAGCCATGGGGAGGGTTGTGCTTTGATTCTGGAAAGTCTTATGGGGGCATGGTAATTAAGGATGCTCAGGAAGGTAGTATTAAAAAATTCAACTGTGTCATCAAGACTGAGGTAATTTAGAGGATGCCAGTTACATTCTTTGAGGGATGAGATGAATGTGAGTGGGTTAAAGTTTCGTTTTTTACGTATCTGACGCTAGATGACAGGTTTAGCTTGGTATAGGTATTTTTTGAGTAGGAATGTTGGGGAGTGAACACTGAGGCTATCTGATAAGCAGCCTGTTATATATGACTGGGGGCTCTTACTGACTAGTATCCAATCCAGGGTAGTGTGCTTGCTGGAGTTTTTATTTATCCTGGTTGGTGACTGGACTAGTTGGGTGAAGCCATGAAGGTTTGCATGATGGGTTGGATGGTTGCCAGAAGAGGATTGCCAGTCAATGCTGAAATCACCTAAAATGATAGTTTCTTGGGGGAGATTGCGGGTAGACCAGCTGAGGAGGTTTTCTAGTGGAGGGGATGTTTTGGCCAGGTGGGAATTAGCATCCAATTATGTTGATGGTTTTGTTTTGGTTTATTTTGAGGTTGGTATATATTATTTCTTCATTGCCTATTTGTGGAGCTGATGATTTTAAGATCTGGATGTTTAGATGCTGTTTAAATATTACAGCTACACCGCCTCCTTTCTTGTTTAGCCGGTCTACTCTTAGTATGCCATAACCTGTAGGGAGTATTTGCTCACAGGTAATGTGAGGTTTTAGCCAGGTTTCTGTTAGGATGATTATATCTGGGGAGTACAAGTCTATGGTGGCATGGAGTTCATGGACTTTGTTGGATATACTTCTAATATTTAGGCTTAGTAGAAGGAAGTCACTTGGCTTTCTATTGGCTGTGATATGGGAGAAGTTGTGGTTTCTAGTCTGATTTTGAGGACTGGGGTTGGAGATGGTAGGGCCAGGGTTGGGGTGGATGTATCCACTTAGGGCTAGTTTTGATATGCATGAGGTTAACAGTTTTCTCAGTTTTTGAATGTGTTTGTATATAAGGGAAACTTTATGATTGTGCTCTATGGGTAATAGGTATGGTGGGAGGGTTACTATGTTAAGTTGTAGGAATGCTTTATGTTTGAGTAATATAGTTGGTAGAATATGTGGGGGTGCATAGGGATGGTTCTTGAGCTGGTGGGAGGGGAGCTGAGTGAGGGTGAGACATGAGTGGTGGTGTGAGTAGTAGTACAGTGGTAGTGGTTGAGTGGGGGAATGATGGAGCTTTGGTAGGATGTAAGATATGCAAGGAGAGTGCATGCAGTGAGCATAGGAAAGGTATGCTTGTACATGTTAGTTGAGGAGGTGTGATAGTAGTGGGAAGATGGAGGAGGTAGTGTTGGGTTAGCGCTGTGGTTGGCTATTGGAAAGATGGGAGGAGTTTGTGAGTGTAATAAAGGTGGGGCCAGTGAGGGCAGGGGGGAATAGGGGGCAGGATGGGGAGTGAAGCGGGTAGAGACCCTGTTAGTTGCTCTTATGAGGGGGCTGGAAACAATCAGGTAACAGAGTTAACTGATAAATGAACATATGATAGTGACAAGGGTGGTTGTAGTTTTAAAAATGGTGCCTGCCATAGGTAATATTTATTAACTATACTGAAAAATACTGAAGGATTAAGTCAGGACAATGTTTTAAATGGCAAGACAAACTGCAGACAACATGAGTCAATCTAGCATTTAAATGTGCACATATAATCCACCTCCATGTTCAGTGTGACAGCATGAGACCTACTCTGCCCATGGGTTAGAAGGATCCTGATAATCCTGGAAAAAAATAGGCTGATAACTGCCAAACAAAAATAAAATGAGAGCTTATATGCCTTACCATAGTAATGATGAACCTACCATCTTCCAAACATGTTTCAACAGTAGTTTTATACGTCTTTGAGTGCATTTATGTAGAGCTGAATGTGTTTCGCAGGTAGCCTGGCAACAAATGGCCATGTTTCTTTATTTTGCAGCACTTTATTATTCTGAACTGCATTGATATAATGGAGCAGGAATATCTGAAGGAGGAGGGAATGTTCATGATAATAGGTGGAAGGCTTTGGTACATGGTTTTAGATATTATCTAGGGTGGGATTCTCAATGAAATCAAAGTAAACAATTTTAGTGTTCATGGGCTAACCTGTTAAGCCAATGGAAACATTTTTTGTAGTCTCCTTACTTTAATTCCTCTCCCAAACCACTTTAGATCACAAGGAATAAGACGCTCGGATTCTGATTACACTACCAATTACTTTGTCTGATAAACTATGAACACCTCTTGCTGAGACACAGACATTTCTGCCAGTTTACTATTGTTTGAGTCAGCCGATATAACTTCTAAATCCTCTTCCTAGCATCAGGCTTTTTGTGACTGCTTCCATGACGGCCAGAGACACTGCTCTTGGCAGTCACATGTCTGACCTAGGCATTCCTACTTAAGCCACGTATGAAGGTAAAAATTAACAATTTCAAGAGAATATCTCATACAAAGGATAAGTTAGTAAGTCAAACCCACAAGAAATGCTGCCCCAGGAAGCTTCCTATTCACAATAAAAATAATAATGTGTGGCATATCTCATTACTAAGGGTTCTGCATCCAGGAAGAAAGAGGTCATTGTCTCCCTCTACTGTTCCCTCATTAGGCCAATCATTGAGTGCAATGCCCCACTTGGCATGTACCTCACTAAACACCTGCAAAAATTGGAGAGGCCGCAAAAGTATCTCACAAAGAGGATCCTAGGCCTAAAACATTTGTCCTATATGGACAGACTCAAAAAACTCCAACTATTCTCTGTCTCACATCACCTACTTAGAGGTGATCTTTCCTTGACTTACAAAGCCATGTCTGCCCAGCTCTGTTAGAAATGCTACATCTAAAGAAATCCCAATCCCTCCACACCACACGCTCCAGAGACCTCAACCTCATTACACACTATCAACAAACATGCTGGAGGGACAGGTTCATAACCCAGAGACTGCCCATACTATGGAACAGACTTCCCATAAATGTCAAGGAGAGCACCTCACTGGCCCTCTTCAAGAGAAATCTTGATGAGTAGATGGGAAATAGAAAATTCACCCCAGGGATCACTCCAGTGGCTTTACTCGACAGAGACACTGGGAACTAAGATCAGCTGGCACTATGCCAGGGTAATCCGATGGACTAGGCTGGTAAAGGCTCCAGGGCCATTAGCCTAGTCCACACCTATGAACCTATAATATGGTTTTATAATTTCCAGCCATATTAAGTGGTGCACCACCTAAATGTGCGCAAAACTCCAAAAACTATTAAAATAGTGTAGCAAATCAGTAAAATCATAAAAAAGGGTGAACTCATACATTTTGTGTTATTTAATTATTGCATGAAAGTTATTACAATGCATGTTTCTGTAAATACAGTTATCTACTCTAAAATAAAACCTATGCACAATATGTTTACATGCATATACCTGTGCATACAATCAATACATATATTGTAAGTCCAAACAGACACTGGAAATAGGACATATATAAAAATATGTTCTTATTTTCACAAGCCATAAATGACAACAAGTAGTGTAAGGTGGGGCAAATATGCAGACACCCCGGGTTCAAGGTATTGGAAGGTAACCTCCAGCAGAATAATGCTTTTTCCCTTCTGCACTGCTGATGTGATAAGGTGAAATTCATGGCTGCACAACCTAGCACTCCTAATTCATATGCTGCATTTCCTAACAAAAGGCATTGTATTTTCTCTTTTTTTATTAAGGATACATGCATATAAAGCTTTTGTATGTACTGCTGACTTCAGCATAGTGACAGGGTCATAATGCATATGCAGGCTATGATGATATCACCAAAGGACACAGCACATTTACTTGAGCCAAAGGTTAATAAAAAGTTTACAAAGTTTTTTATTTAAAAACAAATTCTCAAATATACATAAGGAATGCTAGTATGATATTGTACTATGACACTTACCCACCACATGCCATGATCCAGGTACAAAGTGCAAATGATTAGTAATATTCTACTACATTTACATACTTGCGCTTTTTTAGCTTGTGCGGTCTGGTGAGTTTCCATGTTACCGGACGGAACAAATGTACTTTCTAAGTACTGGCCATTTGTTTACTTTTTTTTTTTTTTTTTAATTAAAGTATTTTCCTTGCCTAAAACGGTTTTGCTATTATTAGTGATTATTTCATTTAAGCAGCATTATCTTGGAGTCTTGTCAGTATTTTTTTATTTTACTTTTCTACTACCTAGCACAGCTGTACTTAGGGTGGGGAAACGGGGCAGTTGCTGTGGGCACAAGCTGTTAAGATGAGTGATTGACATTGTAGAAGTGATGTCAGTTGGTCACTGCAAGTGGAAGGTTCATGAGGTGTGACAGCAGTGTTGGAATTAATTTAAATGGCAGTGATGTGAAATAAAGGATGCTTAAATTATATGTTTTGGGGTCTGTTGTGCAGCAACCTGCTTATGGTTTGGGGTGTCTTTCCTCTTGTCCACTTCAGATTAACCTTGTCACTTTTAGTCAGATCCCATCAATGGGCAGTTCAAACCAAAAACACATGCTATTGCAACTACTAAAGGTGACGATAGAGAAACAATTAAAACAGAGAAGAAAATCTTCAGTTACCACCACAGCTAAGACAAAATAATGAATAAAATATAAATGCTTTAATTTCCAAATAAAAACAACCATACACAGAGCACAAAATTCTGTTGATAAGCACTTTCAGCTTAGTTAGCCTTCATCAGATCATAATTCTAATTCGTGCTCTCTTTTAAAATAAAATCAGGTTCAACCAATGTCTGTCTCAGTTCAGAACACACCTTCTCTCAATCACCAATGATGTTATATTCCATTCAGGGCATACACAGCAGGCGAGCCTCCATGACATAGCCAATCATATAACTTCTTCCTGTCAATCCTCTATTTTAGAACCAATCCTATGTCTTCTAGCTTTCAGCATCGGTTTAAGCGGAATAATGCTATTTAGGCCAAGCGAGCGATTTGCTCTCATATTGATTATCTAGCTGATTTCACGAACTTCAGTTTTGCTCTATACATCCCCTTCCCTTATATTCCAAAGAATTACTTCCATTACTTTAAACTTAAAATAATGTGAAGGATTAACCGAGCTATGCATCGCTAGTGCATTGTTTAGGTCAAGTCTTTTAATATATCTTAGATGATGTAAGATGTGATCCTTTAAACATTGGTCCGTCTTGCCTATATAAAAAACAGTACATTGAGTGCAGCAATCTAGATAAATCAGATGCTGTGTATTACAGTCAGCATAAGCATCAAAGTTGTAGATACGGGTGGTACATGGATGCCTAAATGTGTTGTCACTATCTATAGACATGCAAGCTTTACATTTATGGCGTCTAAATGTACCTTTTCTGTTGGTGATCACCTGTTTACCAAAGCCATTATTATTACAAAGCAATCTTTTAATTTTTTTTCTATTTTTAAAAGTAAATTGTGGTAACTCTCCAACAATGTCCTTTAATTTCTCATCGGTTGTTAGTATGGGCCAAAATCTTTTGATAATATCACATATTCGTCTATTATCCATACTATAAGTTAGGTTACAGTTAACACAAGTTTTCTGCGTTCTTACTATCATAGATGTACTGTGCGAATTTGCTCCTTGTTGAGAAAAATATGGATGGCCTCTTCCAGTTAGAATATCATTTAAATTAGTTGCCATAGTAAGATTCTTTTCATTATAACCTCTGGCTTTTAAGTTAGACCGTAAGTCTATGTACTCTGAATCAAAATTTGTATCCTTCATGCAAAGTCTGGAAATCCTTACAGCTTGACTTTCAATAATGTTATTAAATATATGGCCAGGATGCATACTCGAATGATGCAAATAGTGATTCCTCCAAGTGGGTTTCCTAAATACATTGGTACTCAAGCCTGTGTCAGGATGCATAGTAATTCTTACATCCAGAAAATCAATTGTCTCTCTAGAGTATTTAACTTTAAATTCTAGAAAACCAGTACTAGAGTTAAGATAATCAGTAAACTCATTAAGTTGTACTTTGTTTCCTTTCCATAAGATGAAAATATCATCCACAAAACGCCCATAGTAAAGTAGATGTTTGTACCATGGATTGACATTGCTATTCTCATCTTGAAGCATCTGTTGCATCTTACTCCTATACCAATTTGCATCCATTATCATCAAGTCCTTCCTTTGTTTCAATTGATTCAAAGCTTCTTTTTCTTTAAAAGTTAAGTTGTAATAACCCCCTTTGCCATTCCCCTTTCCTCTTATTTTAGCCAAGCTTCAAGATGAGAATACTTACAGAAAATTAACTAGAAGAGATATCGAAGTAATGATTAACAGGTTTCGAAGTAGCTTATATGAAATGTTGATGGAAAGACGTTTGACTAAAGATCTGTTTGCCTTTTTTGACATTGAACATCCGACTATACCCAGTATTAGCGGTCTTCCTCAGTTGCACAAAGATAGTTTAAATCCTCCCTTACGTCCTATTGTGGCGGGGAGAGGCTGGTGCACTGAATCCCTGTCCGCCTATATAGAGAATGAACTGAAGAAAGTTTTATCCCTTGCAGAAGCAGTGTTAAAGGATACCGGTTCCTTCTTGACTGACTTATACATTAAAACAAAGGATTTGACAAACATGGATGAAGTTATACTTGTTATCATGGACATTAACAGCTTATTCATGGTCATTCTCAGTGAATATGGGGTTGAGGCTATCCGTTCCTTTTTGCATCAAGCTGAACTCAGCTCTGATCTACTTTGTTCTCTGCTAGAACTTATACTGGAAAATAATGCTTTTGTTTATGGCCAAGAGTTCTTTTTGAAGGTATGGGGGGTAGCCATGGACACCCTCTGGGCTAATAGCTACTCACACTTAGTATTAGCCCAGTGGGAATTGGAAAAAGTACTAAGCAATGTCAATCCATGGTACGAACATCTACTTTACTGTGGGCGTTTTGTGGATGATATTTTCATCTTATGGAAAGGAAACAAAGTACAACTTAATGAGTTTACTAATTATCTTAACTCTAGTACTGGTTTTCTAGAATTTAAAGTTAAATACTCTAGAGAGACAATTTATTTTTTGGATGTAAGAATTACTATGCATCCTGACACAGACTTGAGTACCAATGTATTTAGGAAACCTACTTGGAGGAATCACTATTTGCATCATTTGAGTATGCATCCTGGCCATATATCTAATAACATTATTGAAAATCAAGCTGTAAGGATTTCCAGACTTTGCACGGAGGATAAAAATTTTGATTCAGAGTACATAGACTTATGGTATAATTTAAAAGCCAGAAGTTATAATGAAAATAATCTTACTATGGCAACTAATTGAAATGATATTCAAACTACAAGAGGCCATCCATATTTTTCTCAGCAAGGAGCAAATTCGCACACTATATTTATGAGAGTAAGAACACAGAGAACTCATGTTAACTGTAACCTAACTTATAGTATGGATAACAGACGAATATGTGATATTATCAAAAGATTTTGGCCCATACTAACAGCCGATGAGAAATTAAAGGACATTGTTGGAGAGTTACCATGATTTACTTTTAAGAATAGAAAAAATTTAAAAAGATTGCTTTGTAATAAGGGTGGCTTTGGTAAACAGGTGATCACCAACAGAAAAGGTACATTTAGATGCTATAAATGTAAAGCTTGCACGTCTATAGATAGTGACAACACATTTAGGCATCCATGTACCAACCGTATCTACAACTTTGATGCTTATGCTGACTGTAATACCATCTGATTTATCTAGCTTGCTGCGCTCAATGTACTGTTTTTATATAGGCAAGACGGATCAATGTTTAAAGGATCACATCTTACGTCATCTAAGAGATATTAAAAGACTTGACCTAAACAATGCACTAGCGATGCATATCTCAGTTAATCCTTCACATTATTTTAAGTTTAAAGTAATGGAAGTGATTCCTTGTAATATAAGGGAAGGGGATGTAAACAGCAAAACTGAAGTTTGTGAAATCAGCTGGATAATCAATATGAGAGCAAATCGCTCGCTTGGTCTAAATAGCGTTGTTCCACTTAAACTGATGCTGAAAGCTAGGAGACATAGGATTGGTTCTAAAATAGAGGATTGACAAGAAGAAGGTATATGACTGGCTGTGCCATGGAGGCTCGCCTGCCGTGTATGCCCTGAATGGAAGATAACATCATTGGCCATTGAGAGAAGGTGTGTTCTGAACTGAGACAGACATTGGTTGAACCTGATTTTAAGTTAAAAGACAGCACGGATTAGAATTATGATCTGATGAAGACTAACTAAGCTGAAAGCGCTTATCAACAGAATTTTGTGCTCTGCGTATGGTTGTTTTTATTTGTAAATGAAAGCATTTATATTTTATTCATTATTCGTCCTAGGTGGTAACCAAAGATTTTCTTCTCTGTATCAATGGGCAGTTCTGCTTTTTCCCAGTACATTAAATTTACAGTATCATCTGCCTTTAAAATCATAATTCCTCTTTAATTTAATTACCTCCTGCCCTTATACAGTTTCCAACTTCTTACATTTTCAGAAAAAGAAAAATGTTTTCCTTATTATTCATCCAAAATGCAACGTTGCAATCATGCCTTGTCTTTAGGTTGTTTTTGGCAGACTTTCCTTTATAACTGTCCTACAATTCTCAATATTTACATGCCCACCTGCATTTCTCATACACCTCATAAATGTTTTAATAATCACATTTTCTCCATGGGCTTGCTATTTCCTGCCTTACACATACTGTTCTAAAGTACCATATGGAAGGTACCATAACAATGGACATTATGGTGTCCATCAGAAGTACCTGTTCGACTTTTTGAAACAAACAAAAGCAGTTGCCAGATATCGTTTCCTGCCATCAAACATTGCAAATTTAGTTAATGTTTTAACCTACTCAGGTTCGTATAAGGAACTAGGGAGCCCAAATGTGTCCAGTTACTCAAATACCTAAGGGCAATATGGAGGGTTACAAAGTCACCTAACAGCATGGCTTTGGGATGTGTGAGGAAAACGTGGCACCGAGGCAAAACCCCAGGGGCACATTAAGGACATGCATTCCCTGCATGGAAAGCACCTAGTTGGGAACTGAATCAGAAAACCAACAGCTGTGAGGCAGTACTCTAACATGACATTACTTTGTCAAAAAATGCTTACTTTCATCCACGTTCACTAGCTCATCTGTTTATCTCTTCACTTAATGTGCATGTCTGTAGGTATATGAATATAAGGTAGACTTCACCCACAACTTTACTAAGAAAAATGGACAGAAAACATTACAAATACTCTTTACCTACCAAAGTTGAAAATGAGGAAGCAAGTTAGGGAATCTCAATGCAAAGAGCCTGCAATATCCTCAAAATTCACTCAGTCAGCAGGGGAAATTGGAAATAGTAATCCTAGAAAACACTGGGTATACTACCAAAAGCTGACAAAATGGAAGGGTCCAACATGGAACTAACCACAGGAAATAGCACAAGAAATCAAAACGCAAACAATACCTACCAAAAACAATTCAGCAATCAAACTCCACAGTTACATCAAATTTTCTAACAGTAAAGCATCGCAATGTTGTCAATAAATGTATTTATTTACTTATTTTACATTTGGTTACTGGGGAAGTCTGATTGGACACAAGTCCTTTTTCAGCAGAGGCCCAGGGAGAAACTCCCCACATATAACAAAGCACATACAACATAAGTATCATCGATTATAATTTCACAGTTACAGAAGTAAGACATTTTCCTTTTACATCAATACCCAGATACAAAGCAGGATACTTTCATAATACATCAAAACCATAACAGTAGTCAATAACTGAACACATTTGTAACCAGGTGAGTTAAGAGAAGCTATTCAATTTGAAGGCTGAAGCTACAAATGTAAAGCTGGTAGGACAGTTTAGGATAGACTTTATTTTTAGAAGGATGACACACTTTAGGTAGATTAGTTAGATGACAGGTGGGAAAGGTGGAGTAGAAGAGATACAGAGAATAGTCTAGGGTATAGGCATAGGATAAGAATGAATAGTAGAAGGAAGAGAAAGAGTTTCAGGCAGAAGGGAAGATACAATGCCTGATAAAAAGGATAGAGAGGTAATCCTGTGTGACCAGAGGTGTAACCTGAGTTACAGTTACATATCCATTTGGCTTGTAAGTATGATTTTAGGGATTGTTTAAATAGGGTTAAGGAGGAGATTGCAGTTATGTTAATGGGCAAAGCGTTCCACTTTTTGGCTATGAATTGTGGAGATTAAGTGCTGGATGGTACCGACTGTACTCCATACACAGGAACACAGAAAATTAGCATCAGTAGGAAAAATAAAAAAGTGGAGGCAGGGAGACATTCCATGCATCCTAAATGGAAAACAGTCAAGGGAATAACACATCTGTGGCCCACAGAGGCAAAATAAGCAGTGTTTCAACTTTAGAGAAAAAGAAAAGCTCAGTTTTTCAGAAAACTGAATTACAGCAGACAATATGCAACATTGAATGAAACAGAGAAAGGAAGCTAACATATCAGGAGAGCAACATAATAATCAGGAATAAGAAAACCTTTGCAGTCAAGGCCACCAGGTTTCCTGCCCCTGCGTGCTCCATAGTTAATCTAGTGGTTCAGGACCAGCAGAAGGAAAAACATATTGCACTTTGTTTGCAAGCAGCACCTCCATATGAACTGCAATCTCATACCACAGGCAATCAAACTGCCAATGTCATTATGGCCCTGTACCCATCTCTCTGCAAAGCTTCCCTTAACTTAAAAAGCTACAATGCTGCACACTTTTTCCAGACAGAAATTTTAAAACAGTAAACTGTTTTCTGTTTTTTAGATCCACAATACAGTATAAAAAGAAAAAGAAAAAAAAAAACACTACTTCTATTATGACATTAAAATGAAAAAAAAAAAATCAGCGATCTCTTCCAAACCACTACAATCTGGCTTGGAAGAACAAAAAACAAACTCATATCCGCACTCTGTAATTTATGAAAGCTAAGCTATCATCACCTCATATGCAAGCAAACAGATTTATAGACTTTGACTCTTGAAACATATTTTTGGTTACTCTACCATACCGTAAGTCTTACTCATAACAGAGGCTGCAAACATTCAGTAAATATGGTGACAGGAACAATTCACCTGAGATCTGTGTGCTAAGCACTGAATTATGACTCCTAGAAGATCGCTGTACATCTGTTTCTGAAAAACTTACTATACATATTTAAGTCTCATCACACAGTGTTGGCAATTACTGCAGTGGGATCATCAAGAATTCACTCCAGATGGATGGACTGCTGACCCTGCAGTGAAATATAATGAGGGTGCTGCACTTCTGAGTGTGTACTGTCCTTCAGATGAGACAATTAAACTGAGGCCCCCACTGTTACTGGTAGTTCAGGTGTATGTGAAAGATCCCACTGTACCTACCAAAATGAGTAGATGTTCTTTATTGACTAGATCTTATACATATCACCATCATTGAACTTTTACAAGTTTGAACCACATATGGTTGAGACCATACGTTCGAATTTGTAAAAGTTTGAGTGTGTGAATGGAAATCTCCATAGTCAGAGGTTTCCATTCTGTTCAATGTGGTGCGATCTCGGAGTTGGGTATATTTAAGTAGTGTGGGGGGTACAGGGGTGCTTGCCCCCTGCTTACAACAGTTTATTTTGTTGTCCGTTGTGTTTCTTTTTTTGGGTAGTCGAAGTTACGTAACTTGGAACATAATGGTTCGACCATTAGGTGTTCAAAGTTACGTAACTTTAACTATGTGATATAGACCCTATATCACAATATATGTAACATATACATTACTTTCATTAGCTTACATTTTACATTTTGACATCATGCAGCTTTATACATTTAATTGTTTTAATTATTCCCTCCGCAATTCTTTTTTTTCCACAACCATAAACTATTTTTTTTTCAAAACTTCAGCTAATACCCATTTTCCATTGCATTTTACTTCATTAAATCTTTCATTCCATGTAACCCACAAAACAGAGAATACATTTTTTATCAATTTATTTTGCTTCTTCTGTCCTTTTACCACCATAACATCCATATTCTATCGGGTCTACATTAGATGCTCGACCATCCAAAACTGCGAACACCTAATGCGCGACACATATACGCCAAAGCATGAAAAGTGCAAAGGCCGTAAATGTCGTAAACCGGAACGCCAAACTAATTCCCGTGGCCAGCAGGGTGATTGTGGGGAAGAGGAAATATATCCTTTTCCCCACTGTAGTGCGATCTCGGAGTTGGTATATATAAGTAGGGGGAGTGGGGGGCACAACCCCCCACATGGGGGGGGTGCATGGGGGGCTTACCCCTTGCAAAAGTGTGATTAATGAAGTTTGTTTGTGTGTGTTTTACTTACATGTGTGGTGCTGTTGTAGTTTAAAGTGCATTCGGTATTATGGTTTTCGACATTTAGGTCCTTCGCTCTTTTCATAGTTCGGCGTATATGTGTCGCTTATTAGGTGTACATGGTTTTGGACGTTCGGTTTTCTGATAGAGACCCATTCTATCATATTCATATTTTTTACAATTTTATCATCATTGAAAATGTTAATTTCATCTTACTTTTCTCTTTTTTTTTAAATTCTTATACAATTCAAGAACACATGTATTGTCTCAGTTTCATCACAATAGTTACATATTTTTTCCGGAATTCTTTTATATGGCATATTTACTTTAAGGGTAATTTACTTATCTTTAATCTCCACATAATATCATTACATTCATACATTTTTTTACTCCATATAAGCCGGGTTTTAATAACACTTCTTTTTTTCATTATCTAAAATTTTTCATGGATAGATATAATAACATTCCCTCATTACATTTTCATACCATTCTTTCCTGTCTTTTTCTACATTTTCAATTTTAATTTCCATAGTAATATCTTACTTTGATATTCTTTAATCTCATTACTGATAACTTGCATCTTTTTTTTCATGTCTTAAACTTGACCAAACTTCTTTGTATTTATGTTTCATTATATCATTCACTATATTTCTTTTTTTCTTTTAATCCCTTCAACACTTAATACAGACTAAATGAAGCCACATCTACTATGGGTTTTACTAATCCTAATCATCACTCGTTTTTTAGAACATACAAGATTCTTCTTCTCAAAGGGTTCAGTCTTGATCCCCATATAAATGAGAATATAGTCAATAACAGCTATTTTTCATATTTAGTTGGGATCACATATACTCCTGCCAAATAGGCAATCTTACAGCGGTAGTGTAGTTACCTCACAGCAAGAGGTTCTCCCGTTCGATTCTCGGCTTGGCTTGGGAGTGCCTTCTCTGTGGAATCTGCATGTCCTCCCCGCAGTTGGTTTGCGTTCGAAAGACATGCGTGTGTAAATGGGCGTGTCTTCGTTGAAGGCTGGGCGTCGAGCTGGCACCTCAGCATTTCGTAAAATTCTACTGCCAATCATTAGTGGACCGGAGTTCCGCTGTGGCAACCCCTTACCGGGAAAAAGCCGAAAGACAAACAACAACAACCTAATAAAATAGAATTTATTAAACACACCTTTTTCTATATGACAATCTATACATCTTCCAAAATCTACACATTTCTCTCAATTTTTGTAACAATCTCTCCCATTGTGCCTCCTTTTTCATATTAATTCCAAATGTTATTCCTAAAATTTCTACCTCTTCTTCACTAAACTTAATACCTTCTAGCTCCTCCAGTAATCCAAATCCTTTACTTTTACCCTTGTTTATGCTCAAACCAAGCATTTCTAAGTATTTCTTTAATTCCTTAGTTCCTATTTCCATCCAGTTCTTATCTTTAGTAACTAAAAGTACATCTGCATAAGTAAGAATCACTGGTACATAAACATGCTCCATTAACAATACCTTCCTATTTCTATGTTTTTACTTGTTGCATTTACAATGACATTCTTTACTAAAATGAATAAAATACTACTTGCCAGACAGCCTTGTCTTATGCCATGTTCTATTCTTTTTTCTTACCTGACTACCCATTTAATATTATTTAAATAATGTTATCATATACTGTATTATTATCATATACTGATCTAACTTTGATTAATTTGTCACTAAAATTATAACTTTTTAATATGCTCCATAATTTTTCATATTGTATTCTATCAAATGCTTTGTTTACATCCCCAATTTATAACATCATCTAGTACTTCTCTTAACACTCATAATAAATCTTGGCTTCCTTTTCCTTTTTCCCCAAAACCGTAGGTTCCATCACTCTATCCATACTTTCAGCTAATCCTTACACTTTTTAGCCTTACCCATACTCAGCCATGGTTTACTGCTATAATCCTCGTCAGGTTGCTTTCCTATTTGGAAAATACACACAAACACACTTATATACCATTAGATGTCCTTACAGCTTGGTTATTAGCAGATATTCTGTCTTAACAGGTTCACGACACTTCACGTACCACCTATCGGCATTTTTTACCACATCGCACAAAACTTTTTACACTTATGGGTGATTTGTCATTGGCATGAGGAAGTTCATTACAGAAGTTTATGAAACTAATCTGACTATTAAGGCCTTGAACGTAAACACCAGTAATGCTTTAACACACTAATGTCACAAATACTGTATACCAGGCCTGTAAAAAAATAGATACGTATTTCTGCAATAACTTTCACTCTACACATTCCATTATCTATCGGCTGCTTTAGGCTTCATTAGACTAGATAAAATCCAGCTCTAGTCACTGACCTCTGTACTTTTAATTACTACTCCAATGACTGTGTTGACCCTACTGTTCCTAACTAGCCTGGCAAAGCAACCCATGGAACCTTCCCTGAATCTAGCATCAATAAGAGTACTTTTATTTTAAGTTGCTTAACATTTCTCTAACGAATGGGTGCATGTGAGAACATTCTGCAAAGTGTGTGTGTGTGTGGGGGGGGGGGGGGGCATGCACCTACAATCCTACTACCAAAATGTCTCATCAACATGCACAACTGTATGAGCTGGTACAGCTGCGTTGGTCAAATGTATGGGACAAGCATAACCCCTTTACAGTATACAGATCATGAATAAGACTTATGCTAATGCACATGACCAGAGCCTATACCTTTGTGTGATATATTAAGTCATCTTCAAAAAGAAAACCTGGCAGTACACAGAGGACCCACGAAAGGAAAAATAAGAGAATTAAAAATATCACTGAACTAAATGATAAAAAAATATAACTAAAAGCCAGGAAATGGGACTGAAGAGGTCCATCAGGCATTTTTTATTTAAATTCTGAAGCTCGACTGTGAGACTTATGTTTTTATTTTTTTAAACACTGTTCTCATTCGCTGACACAGCATAAAAAAAAGTTGCATTAATGTACTTTTTTGAAGAAAATACTAGTGCGAGCACATCAAAGGTAGTTAATTCTGGTCAATAAAAAGGATTTTTAAAGAAACAAGGCACTAGTATTTTTGATTATATATTTTTTGCATATTTATTGAATATAGTAATTAACTTTTTAGAATGTTTGTAAAAAAGATTGATTCTATTTATACATTGTTTTGATATGTATAAAACAGTTTAATTGCACTTTAACTTATTGAATATGTTTAACGGGGGCTTGGCAGTCGTGATCTTAAGTGTATTTAAAAAAGGTTATTTTAAGAAAGGTTTTATCTGATGAAGTCTTTAAATGAACTAAGACGAAAGTGCTTATCCTGATAATAAAGACGTTTTTTTAGCGGTATCAGTGACGAGTTATGCATGTTTGCCTTGTGGTGTTACTAGTCCGTGTTTTCTTGTGTTCTGTCTGTGTTTTAAAAAGTGAAACACACACAATATTTCAGTCATGTAAGGCAACAGTTTTATCAAAACAAAATTTTAACATGACAAACACAGCTTTTAGATAAGTTAAATGTAGGTGACATGTATTCATCCACAGTGGGGTGGGTAAAGTCTTTCAGAGTAAAACAATAAACTGTAAAAGATTCTTTGATTTGCTAGTTCCTATTTGTTTTGGGACTCTCTTGCGATTAAGACTCGTTGGGGAGGGGCTGATTTATAATGGTAGGTCAGTGGTTTACATAGTATAGTTGCTGACCCAACCTGAATGCAGCTGGGTTAATTAAAAACTCATTACATCCGAGTGATGCCTTCAGGTGCATCTGCAGTTAACTCCTACTGATGTGTCTAGGTGTCAAACACTGCTTGTTCATATTTGCACCAATAATTCCAAAATCATGCTATGTACAAGGGTTTAAAAGATTTCATCTTAAAGCTGGCAAACTCACCTGCAGTAATATCTGACCTCTGTCTAGTGCAGGTAAAGCGATATTACCTGTTGTATTTATGATATTAATTTATATAGATATAATTTTCACATTTTTCTAAATATCTCAACAACCAAGTAACACAGAGAACTCATATGCCAGCTCTCAGCTAGATGAATAAAATGCTGCTGGCAGTAGGTGTATAATTTGAGTGTTTGCCGAGTTGTTTACAAAATATTTCAAATGTAATAGTTACTGTGTTTACTGTGACTTAGAAAATTCACTTTAAGACCTAGAACCTAAAGAATACTACCACTATAAAAATAGTATGTGCTGAAGGGTTTACCATTTATACTTCTTTATTACCCCATATATTTCCAGAGATATGAACGTTTGTTTGAAATGTGAGGACATACATTGATTCTGTCAGAAGGCTTAGGCTCTGTCCATTGGAAGTTACAGTGCAAACTTCCTGAGCTCCATTGGAGTGAATCACTTAAGTAGTAGCATTGTAAATGAATGAAATATTTTCACATTACATTACAGTTTACCCTTAATAAGAGTTGCAGGAAGCTTCCATTTGATCGTGAATTGTGATGACATTATAAATATCATTCTGGTCTAAATAATAAGTTGGATCAGCTTGTTTAAAGTCCCAAAAAGACACTGGAGGCAAGACATAAGTAAAAAAACAGGTTTAGTCAGTAACCAACAAATTAAGTTATTAGCCCACTTGGTTTTGCAGTTTCAGAAGAAAGCAAACAGTAAATTTCACATTACAATGTTCAGCCTACCCTGTCCAGAATGCCCAGAATAAAGGCTGTCTTGTAACATAAGGAAAGACAGAAGGGTCAGAGGGGACAGATCAACAAAGCTGCTGTATGCAGATGATGTGACATTACAGGCAGACTCTGAGCAGCAACTTCAGAAAGGGATAATGGAATGGAATGCAAAACTGAAGGCACGTGGGATGAAACTGCGTACAGCTAAGACAGTTGTGAAGGCAGCAAATAGTGGAAATCAGAAGAAGCTGATATGTAAGACAGAATGGAAATACAGAATGGAAAATAGTCAAACAAGTTAACAGCTTCAAGTTTCTGTGAGGGATGACTGAGGAAAAGGGAAGTCTGAATGAGGTCAAATCTAGAATCAGAGGGGCTGCAGCCATCTGGCACAGACTGTTAGACTAATATATGATAGAAGAATGCCAAAGAAGCTGAAAAGTAAGGTGTACAAAACAGTGGTGTGACCAGTACCTTGGACAGTGAAGGCAGAACAATTGAGGAAGCTAGAGGTGATGGAGATAAAGTGCCTCAGATGGGTGGTATTTTGCCCAATGTGGGATAGACAAAGAAATTATGACATAAGAGCAGAAGCCAAAGTTGCTTCAGTTACAGAAAAAGATCAAACAGAACAGATTATGGTGGTTTGGGCACGTGCAGAAAACAATCCAAACAGTTCTAGTTGAATGACAGCATGCTGGAGACCTTCAAAACAACTTTTTAGCTCTTTCATTCTTTATTTAATAAGAACTTCATCAGAATACTTTCATGGACTGACTCAAAGACTACAGACTGCTAGGAGGTGAACTGCAAATGGCATACAAGGCATCCATCGACCATTACAGATGGATTTATTGCATATCAGTAAGTAAAATGGCATCAGAAATACTCAGTCTATGGGTCTAAACCTCTTCTGCAACATCAACAGAATGGTTTGGAGGAACAAATATATTTCACAGAGGATACTGTTGCTATGGAACTGAATCCCCATTCATATAAAACAAAGTTAAACCCTGTCCATTTTCAGGGAACGTGGATAGGAAACAGAAAATGTATCTCAGGACTTTACCCAGTACTAGCAATGTAACCGGTGAAAGACACTTCCAAAAATACCATGGATACTCAGAGCTGGATACCAAAGGTTTTGATGCAAAGCCAACGATCAAACAAATTCAAAAAGACAAATTGACCTGTAGTATAGGACTTCTTCAGACCTGACCAACTGACTATACCCAGTACTACTTTACTAATGGGCAGAGGCAGTTCCTAAATGCTTTATCCCACGCAGAGATCCCCTCAAATTATGTATGGTATGACCCCAGTTATTCTCATTAGGGGCACTATACAAATACAGACCAATGGATGGGTAATGCCAATCTACAACCAAATGGGACAGGTTATTTCAAGTGCAAAAGGGGAAACTGGCTAAGTTTAAAATGGCCTGCAAGGGCAATTAGCCTAGTACTTACCTATGAACCAGTTAAGTCATTGAATTTAGTTATTTTTAACAGGGATTTGTTTTTCTAAATTGTCTTTCTCGGACGTAAGAAATGATGGGATTTTTTATAATGAGACAGCAATCATTCTTCTGTTTTACTTTGTGAATAGTAAAAAGGTGATATGGTAGTTCAAGCCAATTTAGTATCTTCAAAGTCAGAAAGTGGTCAACATGAAATGGAAGATTTGCTGCAAATTTAGCTATTTTCTTGTAGCATTGTTTGACTTTGGCCAGTAGTGTGACTTGCAAGTTGCTGAAAATGGGACAGGCATAAAGAAGAGAAGGTAGCAGATAGCTTCATCCTATGTGATTTCTGTTGGATTCGGTAAGGAAAGGCTTAATTCTATATTAAGACCCCAGTTTCTGGTGAGTATTCTTTATGCATGATTGAAGTGATGATCACATTTTAAAGTGGTTATCTATAAATTACACCTTGAAGTTTAGCATGTTGGACCTGTTCAATTATTGCACCACTGGCTAAGAGCTGACAGAGAAGGTGAGCAGTGTTTTGGATTAGGGTTTTGGGATAAATCGCATTAGCTTGGTTTTGGTAGGATTGAGAAGCAGTTGGAAGTTACAGAGCCAAGACTATTGATGAGAAAGTGCGTTGTGTTAAGTCTTATAGTTTTTGAAGGGTGTTGGTACAGCAGTTCAAAGTGGAGTCATCTGAGTATGACAATACTGTTGCTTAGTTACAGGCAGTGTGTAGATTATTAATAAAAAGATTAAAAAGAAGGGGATGTAAAATGGAACCTTGAGGTACACCGATATTTTCTCGGAGGAAAGTAGAGAAGCCTTGATCCCATTTGACTGCTTGTGTTCTATAATTCAGGTAACTGCAGAACCAGAGTAAGGCTGTACTAGGTAGGCCTAAAGTGGACAGTTGATGTAAGAATTTATGATGGTAAACAGTAGTGAAGGCTTTAGAGAGGTCTAAGAAACATATATACATTAATTCATCTTAATTTCTTGATGCATTTATGGTGCAGGTGAAATGGAATAGGGCTGTAGTTTTATTGTGCTGGGGTCTGAAACCATATTGAGCGGGAGAGAGTAAGTTACTGCCACACAGAAAGTCAAGGAGCCGAGTCTGAATACATTTTTCAAGGATTTAAATATAGAGGGATAGAATAACTATCAGACAATAGTTGGATTTCAGTTGAGGTTTCTCCTTTATGCAGGGGAAGGATATATATTTTTTTTCCAAAAGGTTGGAACAAGATTTTCAATTATGCATCTATTTATCAGCATAGATATGGAATAAGCAATGACTTATCAATTAACAAGCAATTTTGAGATATTCGGTGAGGAAATTTACTGTTGCGGGTGTTTTGGGTTTGAGCTTATGGAGAAGTTTTTGGATTAAAGATGTAGCGACAGGTTGAAAAGAGACGTAAGAAGTTAAATGAGGATTTTCTAGTGGAGGAGTGATGTGGTCAGGCCTATCTGGACGTGGCATGGTACTGAATGCCTTAGCAAGCTCAAGACACACTATGTGAATAACTTGTCTACAGTCTACAGCCTGAGTAACTCTCTTAAAAATAGTTCACAAAATTCATTATACAGGATATACCTTTGACAAAGCCAAAGTGCTGAAGGTCATGTGACAAAATAATTAATTAGGTAATTTATGATACATTCCATAAATTTGCTTGTACGACTTGTTAGGCTGATGGGTCTGTAATTCCTAGAGTTTGTGGTAGAACCCCCACACACACACACACACACACACACACACACACACACACACACACATGTAGCATGGCATCACAGCAGCTGCTGACACTCCTGTGAGACAATGCCAGTCGCTAGGCTAAGGATGAAGATATTGACGAGTAGGTCTGGCAATGCTTGCATAGTGCTACTAATTGGGCAACCTAACATTTTGTCAAGTCCTATGGATGAGCTATTCTTCATTTTGGAGATACTTTCATTACGTATTCTTTCATTATGTTTAGTGGCTTGATTTTCTTAGGGACAAGTGGGTTTGGAATATATGTCTCTACGGTGAAGTCGGCACTAAATTTATTTGCCAGTATGTTGGCAATATCCTGTGGATCAAAGCAGTTAGTACCATTATAAACAAGCTTGGAGCAATTTGGGGTGTTATTTCTTTTTTTTTTTGACATAATTAAAGAAAGATTTGTAGTTAACTTTGGCTTCTGTAGTTAATCTATGTTCATGGAATCCTTTTTTCTTATCTAGTAATTTTATGTTCCCCTTAATTTTGGAGTTATTTGTTCTGCTACACAGGTTTAGGAGTTTCTTCCTTTTATTGCATAGTTTGTTAATGCTTGAGCACCATCACCCTGGTTTGCTTTTTAGACATGCAGACCCTTCCCAATTGCTTGGCTCTATCTGAAACTAACAACTCATTAAACATTTCCATGTGCAAGTAGAACTTGTCTATAGAAGTCTTTAAGGTATCAGCATTACGGGTAATATAGTCAAATTTAAAGAATTTGTCACAGAATTGTGAAACATTTGTACATTTGAAGTCCTTAAATTCTGTGATAGTGGTATTGGATGGTTTGGGGATTCTGACAGAGAAGGTTCGTAGTTTGTGGTCTGATTTGACCAGTGAGGGGAATACCCTGGGAATGGTACATACAGATTCTAAGTTTGTTAAAGCCAGGTCAAATATATTCTATTGTCTATTAGTTTTTTTAACAAATCTGGTCCAAACATCTTTTGTCTGTAGACTTTAAGAATTTTTGTGCAGATCCTACATTGGTGGTACAGGTCTCCCAATTCATCTTTACGTAGTTAAAATCACCCAGGATAACAGCATTTATCCACAATATTTAGGAATGTTGTGTGATGTTTTTGGAGACATAGAGGAGGGTTCTGTAGCACACTACAAAGAGATTGTTACTGTGACTTGGATCGCTATAATCCTGCTAGTGGGTTTCTAGACATCTGTCTCTTGATAATGTGGTCACTAACAAATATGGATAATATGGACATGCCACCACAGGATCTATCAGGTCTAACTGTGCAACAAGCAAAAAACACAGGTACTGAGGGTCTGCTCTCTGGGCACTTAAACCAGGCTGCTTTAATAACACATAAATGGATGTGCTCCAAACAGATCAGGACCTCAAGATCTGGCAGTTTGTTTGTGCATACTGTTTGCTTTAAGTAGAGACACCTTGATATGATTCAATCACTGATTTGTTGAAAGGTTCATCTGCTGGACCTTGCCAAAAAAAGGCACAATAGGGGCTGCAAAAGCTGCAGAAGACTTGGAATGAAAGGTACAAACCAAAGAAAGAACCACTGTTAGGCATCTCATCAGTAACCATTTGAAATGCTGACACCCACTACAACGTGTCTCAAAACTGAATAGCTGAAAAAACAGGCATATATACTAAGCCTGAGATGGCCATTTCTTGGAATATTCCCTTTTTTCCAAGGTAAGGAGATCTCGGAGTTGGTATATATAAGATTGGGAGTGGGGTGGGGGCTTCACCCCCCCCCCCACACTGGGGGGTGTGCCTTTTGCATTAATCTTGAAATCCACAAAAGCAAAGAAAAAAAAAAGATCAAATCTACCCCGTTAACCTCTCACCAACTTGCACTGTACTAAATATAGCGTCATCCAACAAGGCTAAAAATAAAACAAGTTACTCATACCGAATTACCGGGCATCATCACAGAGAGCAAACTTAAATTTGACCAAGATGTCAATGCTGTTGCCCCCCCAAAAATGCAAATTTGCAAATTAGGGCTACTTTTACAAAGCCAGGCCACAGTTCACTGACCACAGCAGGAAGGTAACCGCGACATCCCTCTTTCTTCCAAGCCTACTGCATAAATCTACAATTTTCACAAATATTCAAACTGCACTAATGAACAAGCTTGAACAGTGAAATAATAAAATATGTACACTTGCACCCAACTTCTCAAACTGAACCAGTCACTGTATTCTCCTGCAGAACCTGAAATGGTTAGAACTACCACACCATATATCATGTACGTGGCTCATAATAGCACATAAAATATCATGCCATTCCTTAAATACCCAAGACATTAGTAACTTTATAAAAGGGTACAAACCCAAAAGGAATCCTCAGACAATGAACCAAACCTAACAGAATCCCAAAAATCTATTAAATCACATGGGGACTCCTTATACTCAGGAAAAATAGCTGAACTACAGAACAGCATTTCCTCCACTACCAGACAAATAAATAACCTGTTTTCTTTCATGACCAACTCAAACTGTATCTAAATTGTACTACAATCTGCAAATGTTCTGAATCACCAAGATAAAAATGCCCAAGTACTTAAGATTTCCTCTTCTTACTTACTAAACCATTTCTTCAAAACTGGCACTTTATGTCTTACTGAAGTGAGTTTACTGCTCTCTTCTCATGAGAAATGTATACGTTTACTGTTCTCTTATCAGATTATACATCAGCATGAATATAGATACAGGTCACATTATGTTAGACCCTAAATGCTTTCCAATGCTTAGTGATGCTGATACATTTATACTGATAATTTACTGCTTCAGTGATGTTCTGTAATATAAGGCAATCTCACTCCGTAGGACTTATTACAATTATTAACTTTGTAAGATATTTCCTTTGTTCCATTTTTAATTAATTAAATTATTTTTGCAAATCTTTTTTACAGCTTGTTTAAACTTAATCACACTGTGCATCTAATATTTCATGGAACATTTCTCCCCAGACCTCCTCTGAAAATGAACAATGTAGCCAGCTGGAATTTTCCAGTAAACAAAATAAAATAAATAAATAAACAACACAGTACAAATTCTGAGCACACATATACATTTTTCGTAACCAGTATATTACAATACATGTTATGTGTAACAAATGTGACTACAGGACATAACATCTTTGTTATTTTGTTTGCTTCTGCTGGAAAGTATGCTTTTCTAATGGAGGACAGCACACAGACTGTGATATGTGCGTGATATTTCTTTAGAATGTTACTCCTATTGCTAATCTATTAAAAGAAGCACCGGGATCTGGCATTTTTCTAAGAAATGGCATAATCATCAGTACAAAAGGATGCAGTTTGTTGATAATCAGTACTGGTCTGAGTTGAGACGCTACACTAAAGTGAGGCATTTTATATAAGAATGCTTGAGAAATGTCTGGAGGTAACAAACAACTGCCCAAGAACAATGTTTCAACATATTTATCAGATTTGTCTATCAGGACTTGACCTTACAGCTGCAATCCACTGCTAGGGAGAAGTGCACCTCCAAGGCGACTATTTGTATATAATTTCTGCCAAGGAGAGTATATCACCAAGGTGACCATCTGCATAGAATATCTGCCAAACCTGGGTTCTCTTGTTTATATAAATGTTCCATTAAAATTTATTATGTAGGTTAAGAATTCTATCAGTAGGAGGCTCCTATCCTTTATATAAAGAAAGGAAGCTAGAAATAATTTGGAAACTCATTCTAGACACCATGGGGAATTAGTCAGGAAAGTTATGAGAAGACTTACAGAATTCTTTAAAAAATCCACAGGGAATATGAGAACCATGAAGGGAGCCACTGGAGAACTGAGTGTCCTCTTAGGGAAACTAAAGAATCAGACACTCACTGTAAAATCAATTTGACGTACTTACGTATTACCGCAACCAGATATTTCACCGCAGCAACAGTTGCTTCCCGATCCTAAAATGTGTTTGTTAATGTTGCTGAAATGTGAAACATTGCGTTATTTCAGTAATACAGTTTGTTTTCTGGAGTTTTTTGTCAACCTGAAGGTACTCCAAACTTATTTTTCTGCAATAACAACTTCAAATAACACTGAACAGTGTTTCCTGAAGTCGTTTCTGTTCCCGAAAGCGAATTTCGCAACCCCGAAAATCTGGTTGCGATAATACGTAAGTACCCAATTTGAAAAAATCTTCACTAGACAATGAAATAGAAGGAGAGAGACGGATGGTGCGAGGGAGAGAGGGGCTGAGTACAGAAGACAATAGATACCAAGATCAGCCACCTGCTTGCTAAAGTGAAGTCTCCCAGCAGATGAATATGCATATCTATATGCAGGCATTACTTTAGCAAGCAGCCTACAGCCAAGAGCTGCAAGAAAATGTGCCCAATGTGTCAGGTTCTAGTCTCTCCAGTGTCAATTGTAGTACTTAGTGCACTGAGAAATTGTATGTTGCCATTTGCCTGCCCATAAGCAGTAATAAAATATTTTCAGCTATATTCACATGTTGTGGTCAGAATTCCTCTGAGTAGCTCCAAGACCAAACAATTGAAAGACCTTTATGGGCTGCACACCTATTACCCTACTGACATGGACTTGATGGATGTGTAGTACATGTAGAGTTATATGCAATGTGCATCTCATAAAGAGAAAATGGACACTTCTGAACAAAAGTGAAAAAGGCCACTAAAACAATAAATGTAATAAACCTCACCATACTGCCTCAGGGGATCCAGAAATACTCCAATTAAAGAGGAGGGAGGGAGGCTTGTACCTTACCTAGAATTTGTGAAGCTTGAAGTACTGCAAATCACTCAAGTGTTGTAGGGAAGAATCATCAAATCATCAACTCTGCAAAGGTGTCAGCAAAATGTAAGGTGTTGTGTTAGTAAAATAAAATGTGACAAAATATATACCGAATCTCTTGACAGTTTTGTATGGAGCAGTCGTATATTGCAGAATATGGAGAATAACAAGCCAGCTCAATGATGTGATGGTTAAAAATGAAAAAAAAAACATGCATGCGCTTGATTTTCAGGTCCTCTGTGAACCTTCTTCACCTGACATATCCCGTCACAAATGCACTGACAGCCACCATCAGGAGCTACTAAGCAGCATGAACTTTTAACCTTCCCCAGAACACATTTACTTTCTCTAGTACCCAACCTCTTGGTCTATAACTCATGCCCAGCCCAAGTCTCCAGCAATGTATGTAGAAGCCTTTCAAATATACCCCTCTGCTGCATCTGTTAGCTACACCTAACTTATTCTGACTGTGGAACTTTTCTTACTGGTTGCATTAGGAATGATAAATGTGCATTTGGTAGGGTGTTACTTCCCCATTCACAGTTCACCAGTTTTACTCTTCCGTGTCTGCAAGTGTTATGTTTAATGCTGAAATAGTGACAATATAGTTTGTGCAGCTATTGTATGCATCCTTCATGGGAATGTTTCCATTCTCCAAGGTTGTGTGACTGTGTAATTAGTATATTTTACTAAGAGGTTACAGAAAGCAAAGTTCTCCATGTTGGACAGCCCTTGACCCCTGGAAAAATGCTAAGCTTCTAGCTATGCTTTGTTTCTGCAACCTGATTTTATGGGTTGTTGTACCTTTGATCACCTGTGATCAAATGTTTACTTGTTCAGTGCTTTGGCAGTATACAGATAAAAAACCTCAACAGTAACTGGCATGAATGAATGAACGTTTTGCCACTGGTCAAACAAAAGCCTAATCTGGAACTGGATTCAAAGGCACTTAGTCACAATGTGCAACGATCATAGCTCCTGCCACTGAAAATCCCTAAATAATGAAAGCAGGTCTACTACCAGTGACAGCAGCCTTCAAATATGGCAAGCTCCACTAACACCTACACTGTAAGCATTTCAGAACATATTAGAGATCAAAATTTGCTTCAGAAATTAGCTCAAACATACAGCACTCCAGCGGTATTAGATCACAAAAATTCTACAATGTGATTCCCTGATCTGCTTCAATGCCCGACTTCCATAAGACTATTTTGGGAAACTTTTGTGGTCTGAGTCACTGATACTTAATTAAAAAAAAACTGAGACACAAAAAGGGTTATAGTGTTTGACTTCAAAAGGCACACTTAAGTTATAGAACTCACCTTTTTTACACATGTCAAACGAAACTTGCAAACAGGAGTACATGCAATCCTATATAAATGTGTCACAGATGACACTACTTTACATCCTGCCTTCCAGCCTGCAGATCTACAGGTAGGGTGTACAGTGACAAGTAACATTACTGATGCCAGCTCACCTAGTGGCCTTGCTGGGGGTCACATTTGAATGCCAGAATGCCTTTTTTTAATATGGGCATTAGGAAGATGTATGGACAATAACTGCAGTGATCATTTCCTTATCAGTCTCAAGGACCATGAGAAAATGCTCTAGTTTTTACAACCTAGCAGAATGGAACAGCTCCCATGTTTGTGGTGCCGATCCAAAACAGATGTCCCAAAATGCATTGTCCCATGGTGTGGAGGCACCAGCGCTACAACACCAGAAAGAATAAATGACTGCAGCTGTACAGGGAAAGCAAATGGCCAACAGAGTATCAGATGACCTAGAAGACTTGTATGTCCTTCCTGCCCAAGGGATCTCTGACAAAAAAATTATCAGACTCTAATGCTGCTCTTGAGTCAACAAAACGCCTGTTATAATGAATCTTAGTTATGGATATATACGCAAAAGTGTGGTGGAATGGCTAAATGCATAATTTAACAAGTTTACTTATAATCTAGACTGGCTCCAGTTCTTCTGTGCAGTTTCCTTTGTTTAGCTAGATACTAAAGCTTTTATTTGTTGTATAATACACAGTCCTTCTAGTATTCTGGCAGAATCAAGAATTAAGGATCATTAATTATTTACACATCTGAAATATTCCTCTCACAAAATACAGTGTACATCACGGTGAATTTTAGTTTCCAGAGCAGTTATTTTAATATAAGGCACATTACACATAAATGTCACACACAATGAATTTCTGCTTCCTTGGTTAGCTTTTTTTTTTTTTTATGTGAACCATTTTTTCGCTCTTATAACAGGAGATTTAAAAAATGCTAGAGGCAAAGAGGAAAGTCTGACACTAGGTAGCCACATTACATACAATGCTTCTCTTAATTACTTCACACATAAAGCATTCTGACAAGTCAAAACAGAACAGCAGAATAAGACACAGACAAGAACACAAACAGAAACGCAACGTTTATCACAGTTCAGAGTGATGTGTTAGTAGCTTAGACAGAGAAGGAGAACATGCAGAAGAACACTTACCGCTTGTTTGTAAGACATTATGTAGGCTTGAGGGCGCAGGGATGTACTACCAAGGCTTACAACTTTAGCCAAGAGAAACTGCAGTTATCGGCTACTGACATTAAATTTAAAATGCAACATTTTTTCTTCTTTTTATACATTAAGTCCACAAAAGTGACCTCAGCTTTTGGTACCCAGTGTTAGTGAAGTCCTGCTGTATATACTGTTTAGATGCTACAACACTTGCCATTTTCAGGCAGCCAAACAAATGATATTCATCAATGGTGTCTCTGCCTATAGCAGAAAAGGAAAAACACAGCACCAGCATCTGTGCACAAACACAGTGAAAAATCAGTACAAACTTCTCTAGACTTTTTCAGAACACAAACTCATCCCTGTTTTCCACTTGTGTCACCAAAGATTTGCGATGCACTTACTTATATCTGGTGTCCTAGCTACATGCAAAGCAATATATCGGTAAAATGCAATTACAGCCCTGCCTACAGCAACCATTACTATCACACTGTGTCTCAAGTGTCCATACTACTGACAGCTGCACTACTCTTCTCTCTGTAAACTCCCATAAATAATTATTTTATTCTTTTCATATCTATTGCCAAGCTCACTGCATCGTGCCTGTGCTGTCATTCTTCCTACAAGGTTTCAGTCACTGCTATAATTTCCCAGATCCCACCACTTTCATAGGTAAATAGGTTCATAGGTGTGTACTGGGCCAACGGCCTTGGAGCCTTTACAAGTCTAGCCCATAGAAGTGTCCTGGCATCATGCTGACGTTAGTTACCGGTGCCTCTATCAAGTAGAGCCACTGGAGTGATTCCCGGGGTGAACTTTCTATTTCCCATCCACTCATCAAGATTTGAAAAGGGCCCAGTGAGGTGCTCTGCTTGACATGTATGGGAACTCTATCCCATAGCATGGGCAGTCTCTGGGTTATGAACCTGTCCCTCCAGCATGTTCTGCTGATTGTGGTAATGAGGTTGAGGTTCCTGGAGCGTGTGGTGCGGAGGGATTGGGATTTCATTAGGTGTAACATTTCTAACAGGGCTGGGTCAGACATGGCTTTGTAAGTCAAGCAGAGATCGACTCTTAGTAGATGATATCAGACAGAGAAAAGCTGCAGTTTTTTGTCTGTCCATGTAGGGCATGTGTTTACGGCTTCTCGGCTGTCTGTACCTCTCTACCCCAACACAATCTTGTCTAATCCTCATTGATGCCTGCTGACCCAAGTGTCCCCGGGAATCATGCTGATACCAGACACCTCATCAAGACTGGGAAAAGAGAAGCACTTTAGGAGCAGGCTGAAATGTATATTGTTCAGAAAATGCACCTGTTCACAGGCAGAAAACAAACAGGGCTGCATGTATCCATATGTGTTTCATCCTGATGACACCTGTATCTTACTGATCTCTGAAAGCCTCCTTTCAGGCTCGCTGGTAACAAGCGGTCAAAATGACAACCAAAAGCTCACTTTTCACTGATGCTTTCCTTTACAAAGCAAGTGAAAGATTCTCATCCATGAAAAAAATGAACTGTTTAGGCAGCAGATATGTAAAAATAAATGTGAAACATGGTGTGGCAAATGATACTGTTTAGATGACAAGACAGAAAACTTTATTTGTCATAGAGGGATTTTTTTTAGATCACACTAACTGCCTGCCATGTAGCTATGGGAAGCATTACCTTGGAGATTAAGTGTAAGGGGCTCAAACTTATAGATGATTTAGTGAACTGTAATACATTAAGATCCACTATATATATAGCAAACATTATTATTTTTTTAGTATGCGGGAAAAAAAAACATTTAAAAGTGGCTTTGCAGAGTAAAAGAGGGAACTCAAATGTCACATACAGCCTGAGTCATTTCCGAACATAACTCAACAACTGTGTTTGTTTAAACTTTGAACAACTGAGATGCACTACCAATACTCTACAGACACAGATATGTAAGTAAGGACCCTTTCTCCATAAAGGGTTTTAGAAAACTTGATTTAAAGTGTGTTTTTAATGTTTACAGTTACACCACGTCCTGTTGTAACTGCAGTGTTTGTAATCTGTTTCAGTGTTGTCCCCCTTCAAAAAAATGACTGATGTTAAATTAAATCATTCTTTATTTATTTTAGCAAATGTGTTATGCATATTGTTTGAGCGCAGAGAGTGTGCAGGGATGTAGTCTATAAAAGTGTGTGGCAGAGTGCTTTACATCATGTTTTAAAATGTCATACCCTTGAATTTTGGACCACTGTGTTATGACAATATCAAGTATATGTTGCTTTGAGAAGACAAGACACTAATAACCTTACCAACTGCTACTCGGTTCTTTGGGATGCTTGGAAGTAATAATCCACACATAATAAGTACATGGCTTCTTTAAACTGAAACTAATCTGTGCCTTCCATACACCAGGGTCAGCCTGAACCTACATATGGCAACATCTCTTCTTATAGATCAAGTTCTGCACAACTTCATCTGTTCTAACATTCATGGCCAAAATACACAATATGACTCGTACATATTCTCTCAAACATCTGCTCTATCAGTTGGTTAGATATGTTAGCCTTATCAACTTTGAAAATTAAGTCTTGGGCATTAATTTATTTTCACTACAAAGGGTATTTAAGAGTTGATTACATTTTGAAATTATTATATTCAATCTAGCTCTTTTTTCACTGTTACATATTTCAGTTCTTGCATTTCTAAGTCATTGTTGATACACTCGTGAAACTTCTTTAAATTATTTTTCTGTTCATAACTGCTTTATCACCAGAAGAATCCCCATTTCTTCTGCTAAACATTCCTTCTCTTATGATAAATATGCTGTGCTGAACATGATCTGCTCCAAGCAGTTACATATACTTCACTTTCAGGTCATACTGATGTAATACCGATGGTGTAATCGTGTACCCTGCAAAGGCTTGCTGAATATGTTTCATTACGTTGCACAATGGCTTATAATTTTACTGTATATTTATATTTCTTCATCAAAAAGACACTCATGAAAATGATCACATCCCCACACTGCTGCTAACAGCTTTTTCTCTATGTCAGCATATCTGTCCTGTACATCTGTAAATGCTCTTGACTAATAGGCAACTGCTGATTCCTGCAATATCACAACTACTTTACTATACTGACATACTGCTACTTGTAACACAACTGGCTTACTTACACCATAATATTTCAAAATAGGTACTTCACCTAGTAGGCTCTTGCTTTTTTAATACCTTTATTAAATTATCACATAAGACACAAACAAACATCCATTAATATAAAAGAAAACAAACAATACTTTAACCAATATCACTCCAACATTACATAAATTCCTCACTTCCTGCATTCCCTTAAATCTCACTCCTCCTCCTGAACAGTATTCTGCATGTCTTGTTCCTATAAATTCCATTTATTTCTATGCAATTTGCTCCTTCCCTTTTCTAAGGATCCCACTTCCAGTTCTTTTATCTGTTACAATATTCAGTACTTAGACTTAGACTTCCATTTTTTTGGCAGCCACCAACATTAAACTAAAAAAGGGCTTATTATGTCTAGGCAATTTAGATCCTGTGTCCCGACTCAGAAAAACAATTACCTTAGTCACAGCCATTTGATCTCCCAATATTTCTGGCAGAGTACTCTGTAGGGGATTTTTTAAATCTTCAAACTCATTACACTCCCAAAACACATCTTTTCAGTTACCTCTTTCCTCTCCATCACACCTCCAACAATTGCCATCTACTCGAGTTGAAGTCTGCTTGAGGTATAAAAATGCCTACCCAACACTTCCAAGCAAAAATCCTAAATCTCTTGGACTTTGTTACATACTTGGAAATTGTACATATGCCCGTCCATTGTTCCCTTGTGAACTGCTTATCCAGTCTCTCCTCCCACATTCTTTCTAACCTCCTTTGATTGATTCTTAGCGTTATCATGCAACATTTATATGCCGTACTAATTATCCTTTTTTAACAACAGCTTCTGCTCTAGACTTAACTAAAAACTCAACCAGAGCAGGTCTCTTACTTAGGATTCCCCTATCCCTTTCTTTTAACCTATGCTCTTGATATCAACCCCTAGCAGGGAAGCCTGTCTCTGTCCTGCAGTCCAAATGTCATTGTTGGCCTCAGCTTACTCTATTGCATTTCCCTCTCTAGTTATTTGCTCCTAAGTCATTAAAGACAAAAAAGCATTATTTAACTCCAACCAAGGTAGCCCACACAATAACCCAAAAAAGTTTTGATCTACAGTTCATAAAATCCTCTACCCCAGCAAACCTCCACCCCCCAGCCCCTCTCAATACAGCCATAGAGACTGCTGCACTTTTAAACAAACACTTTATTGAATCAGTTCAAAAACTAACACAACAAACTCCACTGCCTCTTCTCTACCATCACCTCCCACTTCCTCTTCCTCCATTACTTTCTCCTTTCAACCTGCTCCCACTTCATTCATCAAAACACAAGTGACCAAACTCAAACCATGTTCTCTCCCTGTCGATAAATTATCCCCACACTTCCTTAAAATCGCTGCTACATCTATTGCTTACCCTGTGTCTATCCTTATAAATCATTCCATTACCGAAGCTCTTGGCCCAGACATTTGGAAATCCTTTTTCACAATCCCTCTCCACAAAGGAGGTAATGCCACTGACCCCTCCAACTATTGTCCCATTGTAATTCTCTCCCCACTCTCCAAAATTCTTGAAAAATGTGTCTACACCCAACTACTTAAACACCTGCTGGACAACAACCTTCTAACTCCCACCCAGCATGGTTTCAGACTCCATCACAGCACATCTACTTCAGTACTCTCATTCACCCAAACTGTAGCAGAAGCCCGTGATAATAACCACCTGGTTTCCTGTATATTTCTTGATCTTTCCAAGGTGTTCGATACAGTCTCTCACCCCAAAATGCTATCCAGACTTTCTGATCTCCACTTCTCTACTCCCTCTATAAATTGGTTCTCTAGTTACTTATCTAACAGACAACAATCTATACGCTGGCAATCTGTCACCTCCCCATTTCTACCCAGCAATACTGGCATTCCACAAGGCTCCATCTTGGGACCCCTCCTTTTCAATATCTTCACTAACAAACTACACTCTGCCACTAACCTCTCTATACTCTTACAATATGCCGATGATTCAACCCTTATCACCACTGCCCACAGCATCCCGGAACTCCTTGCCCGTACCCAAGACACCTTCACCTCTTCGCCTCCATTGAAACCTGGCTCACTGATAATCAACTAATATTAAATCCAAAAAAAAAAAAAAAACAAAGCTTCTACTTTACCTTTCCAAAACACTGGCAAATCTTAAACTCTCCTTCTCTATTACCTCACTTAATAATACTATAACCGCACCTGAACCTAACACTACATTACTTGGTATAACTATCGATGACAAACTAAAATATGACATGCATATTAATCACTGTATATAAAAAAACAACCAAAAACTTGGACTTCTGTACCGTAATGATAAACTACACTCACCACCCCCCCACTAAACCCTCTCTTGCTATGTCTCTCCTCTTACCCTGTCTTCTGTATGCAGCTCTAGTCCTTACTAACCTTCAGTCATCTCTCCACTCTAAATTAGAACAAACTTACCACAAAATAGCTAGATTTTCCTCCAATCTACCATATAAATCCCACCATTGCCTTGCTCTTAAGTCATTACGTTGGCCTGAATTCCCAAAACAACTTATTCTTCCACAACTACATATTTCACACTCTATACTCTATAATCCCACTTCCTGTCCCTCCCTTGTAAACACTGTATCACTCTATAACCCCTTCCACCAGATTCATACATCTGACAAAAATCTTCTAGACATCTACAAACCCACTAAAAATATAGGCAAATCCCTTTGCAAATTGTCTGTTGATCATACCTGGAATACCCTTCCCTTTAATATAAGAAGTATTCCCCATAAAGCCCAATTCAAACTGGAGCTAAAAAACTACCTACTAAAGACCTGGTCCTGTCCTTGTCAAACTCCTACCTGAAATCCTACTGCTCTCTTCATAATCTTACCTCCTTGCTCTAAGCATACATCTTAATTTTCCATTTGTCTCTCTAATACATCTATTACTATTTAACTACTTATTTCTTGTAAATACTGATGCATATGGATTCTACTGCTGAGTTAGGTGTAGCTAACAGATGCAGCAGAGGGGTATATTTGAAAGGCTTCTACATACATTGCTGGAGACTTGGGCTGGGCATGAGTTATAGACCAAGAGGTTGGGTACTAGAGAAAGTAAATGTGTTCTGGGGAAGGTTAAAAATTCATACTGCTTAGTAGCTCCTGATGGTGGCTGTCAGTGCATTTGTGACAGGATATGTCAGGTGAAGAAGGTTCACAGAGGACTTGAAAATCAAGCACATGCATGTTTTTTTTTTTTCATTTTTAACCATCACATCATTGAGCTGGCTTGTTATTCTCCATATTCTGCAATATATGACTGCTCCATACAAAACTGTCAAGAGATTCGGTATATATTTTGTCACATTTTATTTGACTAACACAACACCTTACATTTTGCTGACACCTTTGCAGAGCTGATGATTGATGATTCTTCCCTACAACACTTGAGTGCTTTGCAGTACTTCAAGCTTCACAAATTCTAGGTAAGGTACAAGCCTCCCTCCCTCCTCTTTAATTGGAGTATTTCTGGATCCCCTGAGGCAGTATGGTGAGGTTTATTACATTTATTGTTTTAGTGGCCTTTTTCACTTTTGTTCAGAAGTGTCCGTTTTCTCTTTATGAGATGCACATTGCATATAACTCTACATGTACTACACATCCATCAAGTCCATGTCACTAGGGTAATAGGTGTGCATCCCATAAAGGTCTTTCAGTTGTTTGGTCTTGGAGCTACTCAGTGGAATTCTGACCACAACATGTGAATATAGCTGAAAATATTTTATTACTGCTTATGGGTATCCTCCATACCAAATATTTCAATATTTTTTTAAGAACTCTATACTCTTATGTTAAATGTCATCTGTATATATTTTTCATTTTTACTGCTGTTCTATATTAACACTTTGCAACTTGTACACAACTGTGCAAAATAGTGGTTCTAATTTTCATTGCATAACTACTTGATATCTTTGCACATATATATTGTTTGTAATATTGTTACTTGTAGCTAGATCTTTTCTCCTCGGGTCTCCACTGAAAATGGGCCCCTGGCTCAGATGGACTAACCCGGTCAACAAATGACAATACATAAACGAACAAAGAAGCAAATAAATAAATAAATAATACAGTGGCTCCTTAATTCCACAGCCCTCTTGCCTACTTTCCGTATCCCTACTTGCAGTCATCCCTATCGACAAAATCTCCTTTCTCCATACTCATTTTGGATTACTCCTTAGATTACTTTCTGCTACTTTATAAATATAATGTTTTGTATGACTAACATTTATTCTCCTTAAGGATCTGTATCCAAAATTCTACTTTCCCCTTATTTCTTGAACCCCTCCCACTTCATCATTGCCTCTTTCCACTATGCGTTATAACCTTCTGCTCGTGTTACGTATATAAGCCTCTACTTATCCCAATTAACTTTTCCCCCATCATAAAATTCATTTAACTCTTTTTTTATTGGCCACAGCTTTTCCTTTGGTTAATAAAAACATGCCTAACTTCAGTTTCACAGTTTTTATATTATCTTTTTTGTCTCTTCCCATGTATCCTTAGCTGTCATAACAGAAGCATTTTTAATCCATACTCTTAAATACTTCATCTCATTGTGTCTCCATAAACATGGGTTTTGCTGAACCATTTCACATCTGAGAGCATAACTTATATCAATAACCCTTGCTTTATCTTCATTAATTGTACATCCTGAAAAAAACATGAAACTGTCTAAAAATGTTCCACAGCACTGAGATGTCCATTTCTGGATTTGCATCCATCCATCCTTAACCCCTTTTCTTATTTTACACATGGGGTTGGGGTGTCACTACAGCAATGACAATGATCTTGAGCCAAGAGATGTCCATTTCTGGATTTATTATGAACACAGTACACCATCTGCAAACAAAGCCAACTTTTCTTGATTACCATACCACTTATATCCTTGGATTTTGGAGTCTCTTATTTTATTTGCTAGGGGCAAAAGGACACCTCTGCCTGGTTCCTCTGTTCACACACAACGTACCAGTAAGGAATTCTCCCATTTTAATTCTTGCCTCCTATCCTTCAGATGTCCTCCTGATTAACCTTATTACTGTAACAGAGGATGCATATTCTTCCCTTGCCCTACTCATAGAAACCTTGCTTACTCTGTCCAATGCTTTCTCTTCATAAAGACCCACCAACAGCAGCAGCAGCAGCAGTGTTTTTTACATTCTGCTTCCCAGCAGATCATCATTGTTCTTTCAATGCTGTCAAATGTTTCCCTCCCTCCAAAAAACCACAATGATGCACATTATTCTTTTAGATAGCATGGACAAACATTTTATAATCATGGTTTAAAACTGAAATGGGTCTACATGAAGCTAGGTCTGATGGGTCTACCATATTTAGGTAATATAGTCACCACATCTTTCTTCTAAGATGCTGGTACTTCCCCTCCTTTTATAATACTGTTGATAAAAAACTTCCAGATCTTTATCACTGTCTTCCCTCACAACTTCCAAACACCCACAGGAATACCATCTCTTCCTGGAGACTTTCCTGAAGATGTATTATACATAACCATTTTTATCTCATCTCCTCCTATCTTAAATCTTAGTTCTTGAGCCTACAGAACCTCTGTTTATTTTTCTTGTTTTAGGCACTCTAAGTTTGTCAAGAATCCTTTCAACTTTCTATTTCCTAAGTCATTGTGTTAAAAGTTTTTATGCTATCAAAAATAGTTGCTTAATAGCAGTCTTTCTAAGCTCGTCTATTATCGAGTTACTCCCTTATTTTCTCTTTAGAACTCTGCAGCTGTGCCTCTTGTTCAGTGAGATTTCTCTTGCTCTGCAGTACTTCAACCTTTAACAGCCCCTCTAAATAATTCATATTATTTTTAACAATATTTCTTTCTCTTTTATTTCTACCCTATTTTTAAATTCCATTTTCATTTTATTCCACTCACAAGCTATAACTTCTACTCAAATCTCTATCTTCTCTAATGCCTGGGTGGGTAAGAAAGCGCTAGTGTCTCATTTTTGCTTCATTACCCTGCATCTTTATATTAGCTTTTGGGTGCATGATATAAAACAGTTATTGGATTTGTATCAAAGCTTTAAATTAAATGCACATGTTCCTGTAAAATATAATTTCTATATAGTCTAGCCAAGTTATTTTACCGAGGGAAATACTATGTATATTCTGTCTGAGTTCTATTAGTGAATTCATATCCTCCATACCAAATATTTCAATATTTTTTAAGAACTCTATCCTCTTATGTTAAATGTTCCCTTCTAAGTCTTCCCCACTATTGCAAATCAAGTTCCAGTCCCCACATATAAGTAATATCCCCTGCTGAAAGCTGATTATTTTTCCCAAAATTAGCTTAAGCTCCATAACAGCAACTTTTGGTGGACTATAAATACATGCTAGCATAATCCTCCTCCATTTACCAATTGTCACTTACTACCACAATCCACCATTATTGTCTTATTTTCCCTCTTCTATCACTATCAGAGCCCCTCTAGTAAGTAGAACAATTACTTCTCATTTCCTCTGTCCTTGACTTCATGTTGAATATCCATCCTGAAATCCTTTGCCAAATTCAGATGCTCATTTCTTTCCAAATGCCATTATGGGAAAAAGCTTTTTGTTCGCACCAATTAAAAATGACAGTTTTCTGAATGTGTATTTCCAGCTTTTGGGTTACATGTGCGCACTAATTTTTGATACAGTCATTTCTTCTTATCTCCATTTGAATCTATGTCACATTTTTCAAGACGTTTTGTTTTAATGAAAACCCTCAAAAAAAAACTAAATACATTTTCAAAACACTCCTATAACTCCAGCTTACAAACAAACAAAACCATGTACATCTTAAAAAAAATGAAACTTAACCCTCCAAGATATCAACAGCTGCACTCACAGGCATTACTTAACCTAAAAATTAAGGTTATTCAAGCTAAAGTGCATGCCACAGCCTGTGTTCCCACTTACACTGACTGCTGTCTGTTTTTCTACTTATCTCTATTCCTCTCTCAGATGTGAAAACATTTTGATCACTTTCAGAAAACTTAGCCCTTAGAAAAAGTGCACTGGCTGTATTTAATTAAAACTAAATTGCACACTGTTCTATTAAATGCATTAAAGTATTAAGGCTGCTAGGAAGCTGTCATCATTTATTCACTTCTTGTAATTTCAAACTAGTTTTCATTGAACTGCTTGCCATTGTACCTTTAAATTTTGCAAAAAAGACAATAGAAATAAATGTTGTCTTAATCACTCTAGTCAGAACTTGCAGATCAAATGAAATCACAAGTTATGTCCTTCGTAATACTAGTCACAACTGCTCAACTATTGTAACAGTTCTGTCGTTTTTTTCAGGACACCTAAGCTTCCCACTCATTTTAGTTCCTGTTCAGTTCTACTCCCCAGAGCTACACGTGCTTTCCTTCAGGCATGCATTATTGGCATAGTATTTAAAGTTACTTGAAGATATTATTCTTTTGGCACTTTATCCAGGCTTGCAAATAAATCAGTCTTGTGGAGTGTTCAAGACATCTTTGCAACTGAGCAACTGATACTCTTAAGTGTCTTTGTATGTTGGAAATATGTTTCACCTTGGTTACATCTTGTCCAGCCTCTCTCACGCCAAACTTAATAGTGACTTGAACTTCCAACCTACTTGTCTGGAAAAGGATCTCATACATTCTACTTCATATTTACATTTTTATTTATTTGTTTGTCTTTGTTTACCAGGGAAGGTCCGACTGGGTAATACCCATTTTCAGCAGCAGCCTGGGAGAAAACCTCCATTTGATACATTGCATTATACTTAGTTCCAGTTAAACACAGAGTACTTACACTTCTATTTACATTTATACACATACAGTAGTTACATTTATACATTCTGAGTGTATACAGAGATAGAAGTTACTAAAGAGAAAGCATCCATACAACTTAGTGGATTGTATAGGCAGTAGTTATGTATAAAAATTCCTCTGTCATTTCAATGAGAAGTTAAAAATATTCTGTTTAAGGAGAGTATTTGAAGAGTATCATTTGGTGATCACAAAGTCTTAACTTGGTGATAAGCATGTGCAGGACCAAGACTGGTTAAGATGTTGTTTAAGTAGTGGTTTAAAACTACTGAGTTTGTAGTAGAGTTTTATTTGTGTAAGGGTACTACTCCAGAGTTGAGCAACATACTGGGTGTACAGCAAGTTTTCTGCAGCATTATTTGACTTATTAGTGAGTAGTAAGAATGTGTTACTAGAATGGAGGTCCCTCGCTGGACAGTAGGGAAGTAATAGGTTTTGTAATGTAGGGCATTCTTCTGGATGATTAACAAATTTGTGTGCTGTAGTTAGTTGTGAATTTGTTAAGTAGTTGTGCAATTCAAGCCAGCTTAATTGCTTTAAGCTATGACAATGATGGTATGAGGAAGAATGGTGGCAAATTTAGCTATTTTATTTTAGCAGGAGGCAAGTTTCTTTCTCTGAGTATTGTTTAAGTTTGTTAGGACAGGAGCAGTGTATAACAGAGTTGGCAATAATAAGGTGGCGGCTAGCGTTTTTCTTGTAGTATCTGTAAATAATCCATTGATCCTACAAAGGGAGCCTAGTTTCTGGTATGTAGATTTAATGGTATGCATTATATTTTATTTATTTATTTTATATTTGTTTACCAGGAAAGTCAGTGTGGGCAGAGATTGCCTGTTTTCAGTGGAGGCCCAGGCAGAAAAGCTCCACATAGTACACCACGACATAATAATTTTTATGAACATTCAAGACATGCAACATAATCACAGTACAAGCAATTTTCAAAAATTCTATACAAAAAATATACAACATAGTCCTTTTGAAAATACATTTAACAATACATAGAGAGTAGTATACCGGTGGTTAGTGTGAGAAAGTGATACTCTGAAGTATCATGCATGTAGCTACAGTAGAACTTTATCATGTAAAGCATCACTTGCAGCTAATAATGAGAAAATATAGGTATTTATTAGGTTAGTCTGGGTCTTGGCAGTTACAAATCCAGGAAATGGATAGACAAGACTTAAGCTGACTTTTGAAGTTCAATTTGTTATGTTGCATTCTGATTTTATTGGGGAGGGAGTTACAGATTTTGGCAACTGTGCTTGTAAAGCAAGTCACCAGACACATACTTGATTTTAGATATTTCTACTAGCATTTTGTTTGTGGACCTTAGTTGGCGGATGTTGTTGTAGAGACTGAGTAAGCCTGTTAGAGATGGTACTTTATTGGGGTGGTAGACTATTTGGTGCGCCACGGTAAGTTGGGTAAAGTTTAATACGTTAGGCAATTCTATCCAGCCTAATTGTTTAAGGGCTTGACAGTGATGGGAGCGGTAGGAGGAGCTGGTAGCGAATTTTGCTGTTTTGTTTTAGCAAGTAATTAATCTGTTTAGTCACCTTTGGGTTAGAACAGGGGATGGATAGAATAGTGTGAAGAGTAGGTGAGTTCTAGCTATGATGGCTTTATTATCAGTGGTCAGGTAGTTTTTGCACTGATAAAAGGTGTTGAGTTTTTTATGAACTTTAGTTATGGTCTGGGCTACATTTTTATCGAATTTCAGATTTTGGTCGATGATCGTTTCTAGCAGTTTGGTTTGTGACACTGGGGTGATGAGGGTGTTGTCCTTTGAGGATATTTTAAAAGTGGGGGTGGGGTCAGTAACCTTAAGGGATATAACAGCAGGAGTTGTTTTTTTAGGACTTAGAATAAGCTGGGAGTTAGACAGCCAGGTTTCTATGGCAGTGAAGGATTCCTAGGTTGTTTCTTGAAGGATTTGGAGACAGGGAGCTGAGCAGATTAAGGTGATGTCATCGGCATATTAAACTAAGTTTGCTTGATGTGTGGCTGTGTGTAGCTTGCTTGTGAAAATGGTGAAAAGCAGGGGTCCAAGTAGAGATCCCTGTGGTACTCCTAGGGTAACTGGGAGGATGGGAGATAGAGAAATTTAATGGCCTGCAGGCAGTTGGAAAGATCGTCTTTAAACCAGTGAAGGGTAGCACTATCGAGGTTGAGTTCAGATAGGACAGTTAGAAGTTTGTTGTGAGAGACCTATCAAATGCTTTAGATAGGTCTAGAAAGACAGTTGAGACTAGATTGCCTAGGTTCTGTTGCTGACTGACAGAGCTGGTAAAACTGATGAGGGCAGTAGTAGTGCTATGGTATGGGCGGAACCCATGTTGTGTTTTGGCATGAAGGCTGTTGGATAATAAGTAGTTTAGTATCTGGGAGTGAATACATTTTTTCAATATTTCTCACAATGGGGACAGTATGGCTATTGGTTGGTAGCTGGATAATTCAGCTGAGGAACCACCTTTATGTAATGGAATTATGGGAGAGGTTTTTCAGAGGGAAGGTACTGATTGCTCAGCAATGGATCTGTTAATTAAAATGGAAACAGGATATGCAATGGCTTTGGCTGCAATCAGAGGTATTCAGCCTGGAGTTTGTCTTTGTCTGCTGCGAGGGTACTAGGTTTTAGTTTGGACAGGTGTTTATAGATGAGACTAGTTGGGACTGGTTTGAGAGAAAAGAAGCTCTGGTTGTTTGGGGATTATGTAGGTCAGGGAGACTAGTGTGGACGAGGGAGTAATCAATTTAAGAGATGAGTTGGAAAGGTAGTCATTGAATTGGGTTGCTATGTCGATGGTGGTACTGTTTATGTTTATGGGTGGGGTGCTAGTTTTACCTAGTTGTAGCATTTTGTTAATAGTTGCCCAGAATTTCTGTGAGTTTGAGTTGCTTTTAGTTTGGATGTCAGAGCAGTGGGCTTTTTTATTATTCCTTATTTGTCTTTTTGCTTGCGCTCATGCTCTCTCTCTCTCTCTCTCTCTCTCCCTCCCTCCCTATCTCTCTATCTACATACATATATATATATATATATATATATATATATATATATATATATACATATATGTATATACACACACACACACACACACACATATATATATATATATATATATATATATATATATACACACACACACACACACACATGTATACATATATATATATATATATATATATATATATATATATATATATATATATATATATATATATATATATGTGTGTATATATATATATATATATATATATATATATATATATCTACACGAGCGCGCGTGCACACACACACACACATATATTTAATATACATATATATTTATATATATGTATATATATATATATATATATATATATATATATATATGGTTCCCTATCAGAAGCCTGAAACACTATAAGCTTGAAAATCAAAATCCTGAAACCAAAAGCCTGAAAACTCAAAATCCCGAAAACCCAAAATCCTGAAACTCAAAATCCTGAAAACACAAAATGGACATGCTGACGTCATTGTGGCTTTGCTATTGTTAGCCCTGTGGTGTTAGGTCATGCGTTGGGTTCAGGTAAGTGTGCGGTTGGTTTTATGTTAGGGTTAGGGGCGGTTTAAGTGAGTTAGGGTTAGGGCGCAGGTTAGGCATGTATGCAATAGTGACAAAAACTGAGAGTTAGGGGCGGTTTAAGTGAGTTAGGGTTAGGGCGCGGGTCAGGTGAGTGTGCGATATTGACAGACCTTAGGGTTAGGGTCAGGGTCAGTTGATAGATATTACTGTCTTTATATTGAGATATTAGCATTATTTGTGTTTTCAGGATTTTGAGTTTCAGGATTTTGGGTTTTCAGGATTTTGAGTTTTCAGGCTTTTGTTTTCAGGATTTTGATTTTCAAGCTTATAGTGTTTCAGGCTTCTGATAGGGAACCATATATATATATATATATATATATATATATATATATATATATATATATATATATATATATATACCTCCTGGGGACAATACTAACACACTGAAGGTATATACCTAGTAGGTTCACATGTTTCACTTGGTTAATTTTTACCTTGGTAAAAAGAGTCTCACACTGTTAAATTTAGGGACATCCAGGTTAGATAAGCGCATCTGTGAGGCTGTTTTTGAAGAGAAGGGCAACACCACCCCCTCTCTTAGATATTCTGTTTGTCCTAATTATATTGTACCCAGGTGGTAGTATTTTGTTATCTTTGTTGTATGGCTTGAGCCACATTTCTGTAAGGAGTACTAAGTCAGGGGTGTATAGTGAAAGAGCAGTGTGGAGTTCATCTACTTTGTTCAACAAACTTCTAATGTTAATGCTAAGAACTAGTAGGTCTGTATGTCTTCTTATGGAGTTCAGCTAATGTGTGTTTGGGATTAATGGAGATGAGGGAGTTAGTGTGGGGCCTGGGTTTGGATGGATATCCACACTGAGTATCAATTGACATGCTAGTTTAACAAGAGTCACCAAGTATTTGGAAATAAATAGGTTGTGTTGTGAACTGAGGTGACCCCTGGAGCGGTAATTATCGATTGTAAATGGGGCTAGATTTACAGTGGAATGACTGAACATGGCAGGTGAGATGTAACACAATTCTGAGTGAGGTGCCTGGTAGTTGGGTTTGGTGGGAGACTTAAGAGTTTAGATTACTACTAAGGAACTGCTGGTAGGAGATAAAAATGGTGCTATGGGGAGGGATATTGCAAGTGTGGTCAACAGGAGCCACATAATGTTTTAATGAGATAGGTGTACATTTGGATTTGAGCTAAAGGCTGCTGTAATGTTTTCCTTCTGGAGGGAAGCAGTGGTACTGGTTTGAGGAATATGTGGGCGATGCTATGGAAGTATAAATATAGAGTAAGAGGGGGTGAGTAGAAATCGGGGCTAGGGTAGGTGAGCGGATTTAGCCTGAGTGTTAGTGAGGGTGAACGAAGCGAACTGAAAACTTGGCAGAGACCGCTACTTTCTTTTTCTCACTCCTTTCTTTCTGCCTTCTTGCCTCTCTGCTACAATTCTCAACTAAGTCTAGTCCCTGTGTTTCTGTCTCCCCTTTAAGACTCTCTCCATGCTGTACCACACTGTATGCCACATCATTTTGTTTTACTCCTCTGTTAGGCTGCGCCCATTTCCTCTCCTTTTGCCCCTTTGCTTTCTTTACCTTTCCAGCCACTCCCACGGTGTACTTTCCCACATTACTAACCAGCCTACTGCCATCTCTAGCTCCCATTGTCTCACCTGAAGCTCCACCATTCTCCTACAGACTGTTATATCCCATAGCCCCTGTGAACCCCAAACTCCTTCAGCTACACCACAGTTCCACATGCTAAGCGCAGCACCAAGCCATGTCTCTCTTACTGTGTTACCTATTCGATCTTGTTACTTCCATGCTGACCCACTCTTACAACCATCATTCTCATTTATATTACTGTACAGTTTATTCTTACTTCCATATGCATGCATACATTTAACATGCAGGATATATACCTTCAGCTGTTGTACTTCTGTATTTCTTTTTAATTTGTTTGATTAACAGATTTGTGCACCCTGTGTTACTGTTTCCACAAATGCTTATGTATTTTGCTTAAATATTTTAAAGTATTTTAATTGTTCTTGTTTATATTTGCACTGTCTTATAATTTGCAAAAGGTTTTCTGTGTGTCTCATTAAATATTCAACAAGAGGAAAAAAATCCAAGTATGGAATCCTGGGATGTTTTCTACCCAGGTTAACAAATTCAGATAAATACCTGAGAATATATATCTCTAAACACTAGTTATTCCTTTCTGCAACTGTACCTTCCTCAGTGCTAAGCAGTCAATTGACAAGTCTCTAGGTAACAAAAGACTGCCTGCATCAGCATCTCTTCAGAGGCAAATTCATAATTAGAAAATAATCAAATTATATGCAATTATTGTTCAGATACCCAGTACACACAACAAAAATATATTTTATCTGCCTAAAGTCTCTTTATCAAAAGTTTAGAAATAAAATAATTACACTGATTTTAGAAAACGTAAAAAGAAAAACAAATATGCGTATGGCTTTGTTCTACAAGCGCATACACAAGAAGGTTGTTACATTAAACTGTCTTTCCAAATAAAAAAAAATATTACACCTAATACCCGCGGTAGTGGTGCTGCGGTAGCGTTATCGCCTCACAGCAAGACGTTGTCGCGTTTGATTCTCAGCTAGAGCGTCTTCTGTGTGGAGGCATGCATGAATGGGCGTGCTTTCGTTGAAGGTTGTGCGTCAGGGCTGGTAACTCGGCATTTAAAAATCCACTACCAAACATTAGCGGACCAGAGTTCCGCTGTGGCGACCCCTAACTGGGATAAGCCAAAAGACACAACAACAACAACTCTTCAGACAGGACAGTAAGCTTAAATGATGTGCCTTATAGTATGTTTCCAAATGTTGTATATGACCTGTAAGACAAGAAACAAATTTACAGAACCTACAAAGCTTCTGATATTGTGCAGTCAACTCTTGCACAAAACACCAGAGGTGGGGTTAAAACAGAAAGTTATAAATAAAACAGTGAAAATTACCAGATTCTTAATATGTAATTGATTCAGTAGTTAATGTAGAAACAGACCTAAAAATCAGTCTTTATATATAGTTAAATGTACACCAGTTGAAAGTCAACTGAACAACATTTCAACATCTGAAATGTCTGCAAATGTGCAATGAACTTATCTGCAGGACACCAGGATACAGTCCACAACTAAGGCAGCAATTTTTTGAAAACAACATTTAATGAAAGATGTCATTTTTATAAAAACATAAAATACTTTCTCTATAAACCACAGAAGCATAATTATAGGACAGGATACAACTGTTAGAATTTCGAAGCAAGGGGAAAAACACAACTTCAGTAACTTTTGTATAAAAATGTTTGATGAAACATTACAGGACCTGTAACCAAACAGTTTTCAAATCCTTAAAAAACTTGTTTATTTTTGTTTTAATCTAGGATAATGATTTCAAGTACCATTTATAAAACCCCTTGAAGATTACTAAACTAACACATTCTTGACAAGTAGTTAAGCTACTTAAATTAAAAACAAGAAAACAGAGTCAAATGAAATCAACACAGCCTTGTATGATCCTGCACTTTCTCCCTGGACTGGTTCTACCCTGTGCCTTCTACTGATTCTGCTGCTGTCTGCCCTTAAATGTGGTACACAGCTGCTCTCCCTTCTTCTCCTTACTGCCTTACTGGTTGTTTTACCTAACACAACTTAAGCAAGGCCCGTGAGGTGCCTCTCAAGCAAAAACATTATAAAAAGTACTTTTAATTACAAGAGTCACTTTCTACTCATGTCTGCTTCTAGCAGCCATTACTTTAATGTTTTTTTATTAGTAATGCATGAGGCCTGATGGGACAAGTCCCAAAACAAACAGTGATTTAAACGGATTATATTACCACATTGAAAAAGCCGTTATTCAAATGACTTTATAACCGACAATGCTGACAAAAGAACTGTGTATTGACAGATCGCTGTACAGTGAAGATCAGAAAATTCCCCTTTCTTCACTGTAGTGCAATCTCGGAGTTGGTATGTATAATTAGTGGGGATAGGGTTGGGGGTGCAGACCCCCACAAAAGCAAGTTCTTTTAACCACATTTTCGGTTATAAACATATTCGATTAACGGCTTTTTCGATGTGGTAATATAGACCCATTTAAACAAACAACGGCAAATTCAAAAACTTGCTCTTCATGACCCCTGCACCCCCTGACAACCACATCCCTACGGTGACAAAGGCCAAGAGACAGATTTTAAATATTGCTCTGGGTGGGAGATTTGCATAACGGTTAAGGTGTTTGCCTTACAAACACAAAGTGCAGGGTTTGATTCTCACATGGGGTGATTAGCTAGTCTTAAAATGTCCCACAAGGGCAGTTAGCCTAGTACTTATCTATGAACCTACAAACCTATAAACTTAGAAAGTTACAAATCTAAAACGACTGTTTCAAAGTTTAATTCAAGCAAATAATTCACCCAGTAAGTGATTTTGTCTTAAATAAGACTTCATCAGACTCTTACAAAGTTGTTAGAATAACAGGATTTGTGTTAGCATACATTTTCTGAAGGATATGAAGTCTACAATTCAAACGTACATTGTTATTTAGTATCTTTTATCCTCAGTGATTTGCCAGAAAACCACAAACTGTATAAGGCAAAAATCTGTACATTCTGCAAAAATCTGTAGGAGAGGTATGCCTGCTACTTAACTCCGCAATCACTGTGCCTTGGAGTATGGAAACACACAGAGAAAATATAATGTCCAGCTTTGTATGCACCCCCCTTAGGTTTGGGAATATACTTGGAAGCAGTCCTTTGCATAGAAATGCCTAATTTGCCCAGCTTACTTACTCAAAGGCTCAAGACCTGTAGCCATTAAATGGTTGAATGGATTTATAGTTCCACCAAGGATCCTCCTTGGGGGTTACCTCCTATAATATTAGTTAATTCAATCTTGTAATGAACTAGCAAGTGCAGATGTGACTTCAAGAGGGATTGTGCATGCTGTACAGATGTATAGATTCCAGTTCAATGTTGCCAGTTAGTGAAAATGCAATCTCAGTTCTGTGTTTAAAATGAAGTGTGAACACATTCAGAAAGTGTTTACCAAGAGACTAAGAGTTAAAGATCCTACGTAACATGTCAAATACCAGTGAAGTAGCTGCACTGTAGTCAGGAGATGTACAACAGAATGTAATGAGGAGTCCAGCAGCAGTGCTCTGCCACAAAACATAACATTTACCCATACGATGTAGGGCACTTGCTGATTTCAAAGTTCTTGCACACGTCAATGTGATGATGTTACTCAGTGTATACAATGAACAGTTCCATTACTGACACAGTTTCAGCAAATATCTCAAAATGCATTTCACCATTTAACCAGTTTTATTCCAGCTTAAATAGTAACAAATTCTAAAGAGTGCTAAAGGCTTATCTTTTACTGCATGGATAAGACTTTAGCAATATTGATAACTGAACAGCAGGTTCGATCACTATCTGCATTCCTGTATGCTGGTATTTTGCCTGTGGATTTCTCCTTTACTGTCCTGCTGTCTTCTACAGTTGGGCTTATATGAATATGACAAAAACTGCTTGTTAGAGAACAACTTAAGTCCCCTTCAGTTCAACTACATCAAGTCTAGAGACCACTTCTTCAGATAAAAAATGTATCTGTCTGAGCATTGCAGTGTCAGTATTGGAATTTAATGCAAGTACTTCATGTGGAGATAGAACCCGCAGCCTTCTAATCTTCCAGCACCAAAGCTAACTGTGTTACTTGATGAGCCACAGCACTAACTGTATGATGTCTGCAATATACCTAAACATACTGAATCTACAGAGTCTGACTGATGCACCAGGAAGGGCGGACTTGCATGATTACAAACCCAAGTACTGGTGTGATACGCTTCTGGGGAAATGCCCCCTTCACAACCTACCATGCACCCAAGTACTGGTGTGATAAGCTTCTGAGGAAATGTCCCCTTCACAACCTACCATGCACCCAAGTACTGGTGTGATAGGCTTCTGAGGAAATGTCCCCTTCACAACCTACCATGCACCCAAGTACTGGTGTGATAGGCTTCTGGGGAAATGTCCCCTTCACAACTTACCATGCTAATAAAATCTCAATGCACAGTACCAGAATAAACCAATAAAGAAAAGAAAAAAAACTAGTGTCTGTACATCCAAAATCAGTCAACAAAAGGTGTAAGCTCAGGTCTGTTGCATCATTTTACTTTTTACCTCAAATATCTGTAATTACTCAGATTTACTCTATGGAAAATGACTCTATTAGCAAGACACAGAAGTGAACACATCCTTCTCCCCTTGCACTACACAGTTAATGTAGTTTAACATATTCAAGTTGTAATTTATGTTCTCATCTTTCCCTTTAATCACACTCAGTCTCCTCGACTATAACTGCTCCATACCATGACGTTTGTAAAGGTACATCTTCCAGCAGACGTACAGCACTAACGATAAGTTTGTGTGGCCAGAAGCTCACCTCAACAACTGAGACATGCATGGCCACCATCTCATCCATCCTTACCAAACAAGGCACACAGCTACCATCTCATTTCCCTCAGTGACCAATGCATGACCTCACAAGACCAAGGCCTTATAGATTCCACCTCTACAACCAAGACATGCATAGCCCCACAGACAAGGCCTTATGGATTACACCTCTACAATCAAAACATGCATGGCCTCACACAACAAAGCCTTATGGGTACCACCTCTACAACCAAGACATGCATGACCTCACACAGCAAGGCTTTATGGGTACCACCTCTACAACTAAGACTTGCATGTCCTCGTAGACCAAGGCCTTATGGATACCACCTCTACAACCAAAAACCTGAAAGGCCTCACAGACCAAGGCCTTAAGAAGGGTCTACACCACATAGTCGAAGTTACTTAACTTCGAACACCTAATGGCCGAACCATTATGTTCGAAGTTACATAACTTCGACTACCTAAAAAAAAAAAAAAAACACAATGGACAACAAAATAAACTGTTGTAAGCAGGGGACAAGCTCCCCTGCACCCCCACACCCACACCCCGCTACTTAAATATACCTACTCCGATATCGCACCACATTGAAGTGAATGGAAACTTCTGCCTATGGAGATTTCCATTCACACGCTTGAACTTTTACAAATTCGAGCATATGTTCTCGACTATATGTGGTTCGAACTTGTAAAAGTTCGATGACGTGATAGGAACCCCCTTAAGAATATCACCTCTAGAACCAAGACCTACATGGCCTCACAGACAAAGGCCTTATGGATATCACCTTTACAACCAAGATTTGCATGGCCTCATAGAGCAAGACCTTATGGGTACCACCCCTACAACTAAGACTTGCACGGATACCATCACAATGCCAAAGGCAGCAATACCAGCAGGATTCTGCTCAGCTGCAGTGTTTTTCCTCACTGTTTCGCTCTCTTCAGTCTTAACTAATCTGGTAAGATAACTCAGACATAAATACCTGTACTCATGGTTGACAGGAGGTCCCATTAAGTACCTTACATGGAGTCAGTGTGCATAACTGGATGATGTGGGAATCGAACCCAATAATTTTACTTAAATACATGTGTTTCTGTAACTGAAGTTTAAGGTAGCATTCAAGGTTTGTAGAAAAGTATTTCTAAAGAGAGGGGTCTTCCAGTTACACTGCACTTATTTTTAACATACCTACTTCAAATCTGTTACATAGCATAAAGTAGACAGTTGAGATATTTCTGCTGTTTTGCTTAAAAAATTCTGAAGCAGCTGCACATACACTCACTTCTCTTGGAATATAATTTAGTGCTTCTATATTTTTTCATTGCTTTTGATTATTTTTAACACATGCAGCAAAGTGCGTAAGTTGGAATGAGACAAGAATATTCTGCTACTGAAATAATGTTCCTTCCACTTAATGCTTATGGTTACTTTATTTTTTTATGTTACCCTACAGTTAAAATTAGCTTTCTAATGCTTTAACCATTTATGTAATGCATGCTAGGCAGGGGCGTTTTTTTTGCTTGAATGTTCATTGAAAAAGGGCCTTGCCACTAACAAAAGTACAAGGCAGTGCTAGCCTGTAGTTCACAGACTTATCCATTTTGATACGCTACAAGCCAAATTGTGGTTCCTGCTATTGGCCAAATTGAGTGGTCACACTTCCCCCACCAAGGCTAGAAAAGCGTCCCTGTGGGTGCTAGAACCCAAGCTACATCTTCACTAATTCCTTCAAAGGTTCTCAGGGACATCAAAAAAATGTTCAGTCCCTTTTCCTTCCAGAAATGACAAGGAGTCTGTTTTCCTATCAGTTCTTAAACAGTTCTGTACATCGCAACAACTTAGCTGTATCCAAGTGTTGCTAATGTGAAAGATATCAGAATTCTCTATCTGTGTCCTCATATCTTGGACACGGTTGCAGTTCTTACACTAAAGGATGCTTTCCAGAGGCCCTAACAATGTGCTGAGTAAGCATGATGTCATAATCATCTCTCTACTCACAATGGGTGATCCAATACAAGACAAGGATTAAAAGTGTAAATAGAAATGCCAGGCAAGGGCCTGAACTGTGACCATCTGTGCACAGAGCCTGCTGTGCATAAGTGGTTTCGGCTGTCAGTACCATCAGACAAACACCCTCTGTGAGAACTTGACAGTAGCGACAAACATTTGTGCAGCATTAGCCAACTGTGGAGATCAGAACTCGTAGCCAAGTAAACAAATAATAAATAATTTCCTAAACCACTACTCTACTCTTGGTTTTAATCCAAATAAAGACCCCCTGGGTATAGCAATCTATGTCTGCTGCAAAACTGAAATGGAAGTGTACAAGATCTTTTAGAGTAATGAACAGAACAGTAAAGCAGTTTAAAGTGGTTGTATTTATAAATTCACAAACTTGACTTGCTAGGCTGCACTGCATACTGTTGCTCTGACTTTTTAAAGGAGCTTTTATTAGTCCTCTCTACAGTTAATGTGTTTATATTAAAAACCACAGTCACCACTAAAATGCTAAAAATTCACTCTAATCACCTTACAAGTAAAGCCTATAAATTCATATGCAGGTTTATTTACAGTAAGAAAAATAGCACACGTCTTTCAGTAATGTCACCAGCTCTTGTGAAACGTTGAGTTAAATGAACTATAGCCATATAGGCGTTACTGCAACAACTTCAAAACTGAATGTTAAAGATCAAATTAAAAAAAAAAGAGCTGTTGAGAGCATTTAGAAATAAAACATTAGATTTTTTTCCTCTAATACTAATTTTCTGCTAGACGGTACATCAAAGAATCTCTTAAATGAAATGGCATGGTGTAAAATGTTCCTCAAAGAGTAGTCCACTGCTGACATTTTGTGTAAAAGCCAGCTTGTTTCACAAGATGAAGTCACCCTGAAGCACAAAACGAGATTCTGATGGCAGGTAAGGACCCCACAGCCCACACAGCTTGACCACTTCCTCTATTTTCTGGATAAGCTACAGATTCAGATTTAATAGTTTACATTCCCTCCACCCTTTATAAGAACTGTCTTGTCTTCCACAAGTATACTCTGCTCTACTCTGCACTATATATCTTCATCAAGGTTATTCACCACACAATAATACTTTCTCACATCTGTCCTGAACAGTTCATACAACATTTCTGTTGCCCTACTCTGAAATCCTTCTTATCCATAAGTACCTCTCCAGAACATCATACAATACTCCAGATGGGTCCTACCAACAGTCTACAAACATGACCAACTTCTTGTTTTTAACTGCTGATTCCCCTTCGTATTAATTTCACAATTCAGCCAGCGTATTTCTTTATTTGTTTACCTTCAGGTCATATGAAATAACATCCCACCTTCTGTTTACTTTATTTCTGTTCCTAATGTCTTACCTCTAAAATATTTATTAACTTTTGTTTTCCTTCAAAGATCCTTCTCTTTTTTTCTGGCACAGAATTACTATGTGAATTGACATTCCTCCAAGCTACCTATAGGTGTGTGTGTGTGCTGTGTGACAGTAGCTAAGTATGACCTTGCTCAGAATTTGCTACTCTGTCCCTTGATAATTGAGTGCTGGGATAGAATCTGACTCCTCTGAGATCTGGATTAAGTGGGCAAATTGCAAATGAATGAATGAATTTAAAGTGATTGCACACATTTCCTGCAATTCTTTCAAGCATATTTTCATATTTTTATAGATTATTGTTTAATAAAGCCACTAACATAACTGTATTATCAGCAAACAGGCAAACCTCAGTCTCAAGCAATCTCAGTACTGGCCTGCTGCTATAAACTAATTCCGTACTGTGAACCCCCTTTATTCCTGCCATCTGTGCCCTAATATATACCTAGCACATTACCCCATCCATGCTGCTAGCTAAGGAACTACCTCATTTTTTTCTGTGTATGTTAAGAAATACTTTGAGTTTAAGCTGCTTTTGACAAATCAGAAAACACTGAATATATTACAAGAAAATCACTATTTCACTAAATAAGAAAAATCATAAAATACATTCTGACAAATTTTTACGTTTGGCAAACCTCCATTATAAATATCTTGCATCCATGTATTTTTATGATTTTTCCAGTTTGGTAAAATGTCGTGCCATTATTTTATTTTATGTTTTGTCTGTTGGAACAGTTTGTGATTTTGTGAATAGTCATACTCTCAATAAGAAAGCAACACTCACAACTTCTTTCTCAACTAATAATTCTACATATCCTGGACAGACAGTTATACAAAGGATCACAATGTATTTGTCTAGCACTAATCTTTTGTTATAAGCTTATGCGGCCTTGACTCGAGTGATGCACTGCCTTCCAGAAATGTTAATAGTTTTTCTGCAGCAATTCCACCAGTTACGTCTGATTTAGACAAGCTAAAAAGACCAATATACTAGCTCCAAGGTATAAGGGGAAAACATCTTTACAATGACCAAGGCAACCTGGATCGAATATCGGCACAGGTGCTGTGGATATGGAAGTAAGCAAGAAAGGCCAAGTCACTCATCTTGGGGTACTGAAAGAGAGGTGACCTACTCCATTCCTGCACTGATCCCAGGCAGACACCTGGGACAGTACAGTAGCACAAGAGACAAGGATGTGTACACCGACTCATCCAGCAAAACAGAGCACTGTAGCCATATTCAGGCATGCGTATCTGTCACTGGGCTGGCACTGTGTTCCACTTTGATGGCATGTTTATAAGGTTTGCTGGGGAAGGGAGTTAATGACATCAGTACAAACCCCCCCTTACACCTGACTGAGTGACTTTTTCTTAAGTGAAGGAATAAATTGGCAGTCATACAGTCTCTAACGGTGAGCAGGTGAAAGGAAGATTAACAGATAAAGAAAAAAAATTAAAAGCTTGACAGTTAAGTTTAATTCACAGATTTACAAGTCAACTGTACTTATCCAGGACTGACATTTTCAGACACATCTGAGGCATGAGGCAAAAAGAAAAAAAATACAAGCAAGGAATTCATAAGGTTGTTATGACTACAAATATCAGCAAACCTAACTGCAGTGACAAAAATCATGAACTGCACTTAGATACATGGCATTACAAAAATTACCGCATTGTGTGTATATATAAATATAAATATATATATATATATATATATACTTATATACATATATATACATGCAGACTAAAACATTACATTTCAGACTGTTTGCTAAAGCCACACTTAAGTATACCACATGAAAATATTTCTCAGCTCATGGTTCACTCTCAGGAAGTGCTAGCAAAGAAAGTGGTTGCATATAGGTTCATAGGTAGGTAGGTACTAGGCTATCAGCCCCTAGGGCCTATACAAGCCTAGCCATAACAATTCCCTGGCTATTGCTTCCCACAAATATTTACTTTCCTGGACCCCTGTCTAGCAGGGCTACTGATGTGATCTCCGGGGTGAATTTCCTATCTACCATCCAATCGTCATGGTTCCTCTTGAAGAGGGCCATTGAGATGCTCTGCCTGACATGTATCGGCAGCCTATTCCAGATCTGGGGAGTCTCTGGGTCAGGAACCTATCCCTCCAGCATGTTCTATTCATCGTGATGACAAGGTTAAGATCCCTGGAGAGTGTGGCATGGAGGGATTGGGATTTCTTTAAGTGTAGCATGTCCAGCAACTCTGGGTTTGACATGGCCTTGTATGTTAAGCAGTGATTGCCTCTGAGTAGGCGATATGCGACAGAGTATAGCTGGAGTTTCTTTAGATGGTCAGCATAAGGCATCTGCTTTAGGCCTGTGATTCTTTTTGTGAGGTATTTCTGCAGACTTTCGGGTTGTTGCAGATGTCTTGTGAGGTACATACTAAACGAGGCATTGTATTCTATAATGGGTCTAATGAGGGACGAGTACAAAGGGACAATGACCTCTTTTTTTCTGGATGACAGGCCCTTAGTGATGAGGTGTGCCACATAGAAGGATTTTATAACTGTTGTGGCTATGTGTTTATCAAAGGTGAGACCACTGTACACCTGTGTCCCTATGTCTCTTATCATACTTTCGATGTGTAGTGTACTGCCACCTATGTGGTAGTTCACAGGTATGTGTTTTTTTCCAATGGGGACAACTATACATTTTTTGGCATTTAGCTTGAGCCCATGGCTCTGGCACCAGGCATCTGTTTCAGTAAAGCCTTTTTGTAGTATATCCACATCATTTGGGGATTCAGTAATTGCTCCCAGCTTGCAGTCATCTGCGAACTTTGTAAGCCAGAGTCCCTTAGTGTTGGCCTGTACTTCAGAGAAGTAGATGCCAAACAAGAGCGGTCCCAGGACAGAACCCTGCAGTACACCACTTGTCACTTGTCTGGAGCTGGATTTGGAGTTGGCTACTTTTATAGTGTGTGTTCTGTCAGTAAGCCAGTTTGCAACCCATCAAGTGATGTAGGGATTAATGCCCAGCTTAGTAAGTTTATCTATGATTCCAGAGTGGGGGATAGTGTCGAAAGCCCTGGCGAGGTCCAAGTAGGCTGTGTGAACCACCTTACCCTCATCCACGGCTCTGGAGACTGATTCGAAGAAGATGATCAGGTTCAGGAGGGAAGATCGTCCCTTCACGAACCCAAACTGGGTGTTGTCCAGTGTTTGAAGGTTGCCAATGTCTTTGTTTATAAGTTCCATGACAATACGTTCCATAGCCTTGCAGATCAGGCTCATCAGGCTGATGGGACGGTAGTTTCCGGGATGACTGTAGCTGTGTGCCACTCTGTGGGCATGAAGCCTGAGGTGAGGCTATGAATAACCATGACATACAGGTGAGGTGCCAGTTCATTTTGTAGTTCATGCAGTAAACAGCCCAGGATGTCGTCTAGTCCCATGGATGCTGTATTCTTGGCTTTGGAGAGTGCATTTTTTTACCTGAGTGGCCATGATTACTGGAATTTGGCATTCTTTTGGTATTGAGATGGGCCCTTTAGGGGGTGAGAGGGGGTGAAGTTGGCACTGAATCTATCTGCCAGGATATTGGCAATATCCTTGGGATCAGTATCCCTAGTGCCATTCTGCTGTAGCTCAGAGCAGATCTAAGTATTGCCATTTAGATTCTTGACATAGCTATAGAATGCCTTGTGGCTGTCTTTGGAATATTTGGCAATTTTATTTTCGTAACTAGCTTTGGAAGATTTTATGAGGGATCTCAGCTTTCTGCTGAGGCTGGTGAGGGAGTTACTTGAATCCTGGGTTCTTCTTCTTTTCTGCAACAGTTTATTCCTTCTGTTGTGCAGCTTGTTTATGGCAGGGGACCACCAGACTGGCTTCCATTTTTTAGAGGACAGTGCCTTGGTTCTATCTGGGATGGATCGGCTCACCCACGAGTGAATGTGCTCGTACAGCACCTTAGTGTAGGATTCAGCAATTGAACTTCCAGTTCCCATCTGCATGGGTGTCATGAAGTTTGTTATTTCTAACTTGAGAAGCATGAAGTTGGCTTTGGAGAATTTTTTATGGGGTGTTTCCTTAAAGGGGTGGGGTGGGATGTGGATGTCAAGGGTGATTAGCTTATGGCCTGTATAAAGGCACCCTAATTCTCTTGCTGAACTAAGTGTCACAGCCATGGGTTTCCTTCTCTTCACATTTTCCTGGTTCTGCTGCTGTTAATATTGCTGAATGACCTGTCGTTACTAATGCATTTAAATCTCAAAATCCTTCACCTCAACTGCACCTGCCCTGTGGGACATGCTAGTATACTTTGAAGCCACTGTGTGAGCTGCCAACATGATTACACTTATATATAAACAACAAATAGTTAATAATTTGATAGTTTAATTATGTAATTGATTGATTACTTGTTTTTTGTATATATTGCAAGTGTTTTATGAGTTTTACTGTTTTACTCTGTAAAGGCTGTTGGCCGAGGCGCTAGAGAAGGAACTGTTCAACGAAATAAATTTTATTGGAAGGTAGAGCTGGGACTCACTGATAGTCTTTGTTGTTTATATATATACATTTTGCTTGCTGTTGTTTTAATATGATTACACTTATGTTGCCAGAAGTCACTGTAGCAACAGAGTCATAGATTATGTGTAGCACTCTACATACCATAGTGTGTAACGGACCAATCTGTGCTCCGCTAACCATCCTTAAGTCATATTACCAGAGTAGGCTTCAGCTTCCCACTTGGAACATACATTCAGACCAAATCAAAAGTATTGCTAAGACAATGGTGACTGAAAAGGAGGGCATACCTTTCCATAAAAGATCCATGGAAATTAACATTTCTCTAAAACTGACCTGCCACACCTCAGAAGTACAATTTCAGTTACATTGCTTATGCATGTTTATTCAGTATTCATACAGCTCTTCCTGGCATCAACTTTGTGAATTATCAATATTACCTACTTTATTTTAAAGTACACAAATGCATGCAAGAACTGCGCAGTTTACTGCTGCACATCAAATGCGTATTAGTAAACTAAAATTAACAGTATCATTTACTTCTGAGGCAGAACTGCAATCCCTGCGCTGCAGTACCTGCCAAGACCCAGTCTAATGTCTTCCAAGATTACAGTTTTGATGAGCTGTTTTTGAAACTGACCCAAATCCAACAAAAGGTCAAGTAGTCCCAGAACAAAATGCAAGAATTATGTCTGTGATATCTGAATCTGTTACTATGCAAAACAATAAATTGTTTTGCTCAATTTCAGATGTTAGGTACCATGGCTTACAAACTGAACACTGCAGTTAGAACTTTCTTACTAAAGCTTAAGTAAGGGGTAGAATCTGTGGCAGAGACATTTACTAATTACTTTACATACAAACTCATAAAATTAGGGATACTTCTGTGTGCAACAACGGGAATTTGGAAATAGTTCAAAAAATGTCTCTCCTCTCAAACATCTAAGACTATTCTGTTGCAATGCGGCATAATGTCACTGCTTCTGAATAAGAGTTACTGTACAGCGTTTTGAGTTCAACAGAGGTCATAATAGAAGATGGACCAAAAAAAAATTAAAACTCTTAATTAAATTAATAATGAGTTGGAATCCAGAATATACATCTTTTTAGTAACTATACACTAAAATTTTCTGTTTGCCCACTCTCCAGCCAGTAGTCATTTCCTAACAGAGAATGTGATTAACAGATTATGACTTTTCCAGTTTTAATGTTATATAAACTGTACAGCCTAACTTCTGTGTTGCATACAAGAAAAATGCATAAATGACTGCAGACACTGCACTATGTAGACTGAAATGAAAACGTGCAGACTTTTTACCAGTTTCATAAACAAGTTCACTTTAACATGCGTTTCTTACAAGCATTCATGCTGGTGGGGTTAACTTACACCAAAAAGGATGAAGGTTGTTCTTCTTCTTTCAGCTTTTCCCGGTTGGGGGCACCACAGCGGAACTCCGGTCTGCTAATGATTGGCAGTAGATTTTTTTATGGGTGCCGAGGTGCCAGCTCGATGCCCAACCTTCAACGAAGGCACGCCCATTCTACAACGAAGGCACGCCCATTCTACATGTCTTTCGAATGCCACTCGACCATGGGGAGGACATGCAGATTCCACACAGAAGGCGTTCCAGCCGAGAATCAGACGGGAGAACCTCTTGCTGTGAGGCAACAATGCTACCGCTGCACCACCGCGGCTTCAATCAAAAAAAAAAAAAAAAAAAAGGATGAAGGTAAGGGTAAGAATTATATAAAGTCCTGGGTTTTATTTATATATTCCTTCACACCATTTTCAGTCATTCTTTACAACAGCCCATTTTTTTCTGACTATATTTACTGGATATTGGAGGTTGGGAACAGGACTATAACAAGGGATAAAGTTAAGCTGTATGGTTATTTATTTGAGATATTTTAAGGTAGAAGAATGCAAATAAATAAAAAAAATGTGGCACAATTAAAACTCAAAACTTAACTTTTATTTAACAAATGCAATTACTTCGGGTAGATCATTCAAATAAGTCATCTTGGATAGGTCATGTCTGAAACCTTTACCATGCGAAATAAGTGCATGCCTGATCCAAAACAGAATTCTGTCTGTTCTCAATCCCGAGTGCTAGGGTTAGGCTACCGAATAAGGAATGCCTGAAATAAGCCCTCATTTTCTCTCACACTGACTTCCCAAGACTAATTCGGCCTTCAGAGTCATCCTTAACATACGGGACTCAGATCCAACCTTCGGATCCAATTTGGACATTATTTCAGCTCGTGGAAGCCTACAAACTCTCAAGCTCCTCCCTACCCATAATGCTCTGGTCCCCATCCCCTCAGATAATACATACAGCTTGAAAAAAAGGAAAAATAAGGAATACATAAGAAACCATACAAACTGCCATCACTGGAGTTCAACACCCTAGGAACATGAGGTGTTGAATGTGTCCTCATAAACATTCTTCTTCCTATAGGGGAGGGGGTAGGAAGGTGGGGAATTGAGGATGAATGAAAATGGACAATACAGATGGAACATCATGGTAAGTACATAACGTCTTTATCTGATGTTATCAATTTTCATTCATCCTCAACATATGGGATAGGGTCCCCAGTTACCTGAGCCCTGGGTGGACCCTGAGGAAGGATGTTCCTGAGAACACCCAAACCAAAGGCTGCTGTTCTGGTTCTGGTAAGTACATAACTTCTTTATCTGACATTATCAATTTTCATTCATCCTCAACATATGGGATAAAGTCCCCAGTTACTGAGCCCTGGGTGGACCCTAAGGAAGGATGTTCCTGAGAACGCCCAAACCAAAGGCTGCTGTTCCCTTGGGACCAGATCCAGTTTGAAGTAATTGATAAAGGTATGTGAATTTGACCAAATAGAAGCTGCACAAATATCATCCACAGAAGCTCTAGATAGGAATACAATGTAAGTTGCCAAGGATCTAGTAGAATGAGCCTTGGCCCGTCTCTGGAGGGGAATATTCAATTTTTTGTATACAAAGAAAATACATTTTGTTATCCATCTGGTTATAGATACTTTAGTGACAGCTTCCCCAATCTATGGTGTGCAAAGGAAATAAACAGCTGGTCTGATTTCTTTAAATCCTTTATACGGTGTAAATAAAATCGTAATTGCCTGTGCACATCAAGTGAATGTAATAAGTATTCTCTTTTGTTACTGAATCTGGAAAGAATATGGTTAGATTAATGGTCTGGTTAATACTGGACTCTGACACCAACTTCGGTAGAAAGGAAGCACTGGTATGTAAGGTAACCCTATCCTTAGGAAAGACTAAGGTGGTTTTGGGGATAAAACTTGAAGTTCTGATATTCTTCTGCTGAAGCTATAGCAACCAGAAAGGCTATCTTCCAAGGTAGCAATTTTAAATCACATTGGGATGCAAGTTCTAAAGGAGACTGAATCAGGGCTTGCAGTACTAGCCTTAAATCCCATGTGTACCTTTCAAAAATACTTAACAAATTTTTGAGGAAGCCAAAGATGAATTCTGGAATCCCACATGGAAATTTGAAATTGCTGCTAGCTGAACTTTAATCGTAGATAAACTTGCTCCTTCATTAAACAACCCAGCTAAAAATTTAAGGACTGCGTGTATAGGAGCTGTAAAGGGGATCTATGTGATTCTTCTCCACCCAATAAACAAATAATTTACATTTACTTTTGTACAATTCTCTGGTGGATTGTTTATGGCACGATAACAGAATGGAATGGACTGGGGAAGAAAGCATTGGTTGCTTGGCCATCAACTGAATTGGAAAAATCATGCGATCGTAATGAGGTTCAAAATATCTGGGTGATTTAGCCCTGTCGGATGGGACAGAAGGTCTGGAGTTGGATCCAGAATCCAAGGTGAAGACACCAGATGAGGCCAAAGAAAGAGGAAACACACTTGTCAGGGCCAGTAAGTTGCAATAAGGATGACTCTGTTCTTCAATCTCTCTGCTTTATGTAGAAATCTGGGGATCAAAGAAGTTAGGGGGGATAGGCATATAATAGATCTAGGGGCCAATCGTGAAGAACAGCATCCCTTGGAGACTCAATCATTGGGGGGAATAAGGCAGAGAAGCTGCTGCACTTGTTTAGGGAAGATGCAAACAGATCACAGCAAGGCTGACCCCATTGATCTGAAAATCATTCCACCACCATGTGGTTGAGAGACCACTCGTGACATAACAGGATAGACCTGCTGACTTGTCTGCTATTACATTGGACTTCCCTGGAATGTGTGTTGCCACCAGAAAGCAACTGGAGGCTACCTACCATTGTCACACTCTGACAGCTTCTCGACACAGAGGATAAGATCTGGTTTCTCCTTTTGTTTGTTGACATACCAAACTACTGACATACTGTCTGTCTGAATCGCAATTCAAAGTCAAAGTCAAAAGTAATGTTACTGTCATTTAGCTCTTCACAAGTGTAGATTAAATGAAATTCCATGCAACCTCGACATTTAAGTATATAGCTACATATACTCCTAGAAAATGCACAGTTATTAAGATACTAAAAACACACATCTAGCAGGAAGGTTCAAGTTTTAGTACTGCACATTAACTATGTAGCACATTATGGGTGAATAAGCACATAGCAGTAGCAGCTGAAGAAAAAATATTGCACCTGGGCTAGTAGTATAATTTATAATGGTTGGCTGGGCTTAATAAATAATAGATAAAAAATTATCAGACCTAATGTTGGTGTTAAGAAGTCTGATCACCATTGGATAAAAACTTGTTGTCCTGAGAGGGAGAGAGTTCTGGAGTGCTTGCAATGCAAGAAGCACCACTCTCATCTCTAGAACTTTGATATGCAGATTGGCTTCTTCGGGGGGACCAAGTGCCTAAGTGTCTGTGGTCACTATAGCCTTGGGCTGAGGAAGTATGAACTGTCAATCTTGTTGTGGCTGGCATGACTCCACCCATCATCAGAGGTAACTTTTGCATATTTGAGTCACTCTTATCCTTCCAGACATAGGGCGACTGAAAAAGACCACTGTACTTGCAGCATCCATTGTAAAAGTCTCAACTGATACCTTACCAGGTGCAGTAGGATTATGGCCTCAGCCATCAAAGCTAGAGCCTGCAGAACAATTCTGGTTGAAATCTTCGTACTACAGATGATTCTTCTGACTTGGTTTCTGATAGTTTGTACTCATGATAATAGAATGGACACAACCAACGATTGTGCATTGAAGACTGCTCCTATGAAATTCCAGCTTCTGGGTGGGTTGCAAGTGCGATTTGTTGTGATTTATGTTGTTTTCAAGAATTAAGCAAGTTTTTAGTAGCTAGTCTTTTGCTTGTACCAACTGATGCCTGGTTGGGGCAGTGATAGTGCTGCTACGACTGCCATGCATTTGGTAAACAACTTGGGGGCTGTGGTAAGACCAAAGAGCAGTGCTCTGAATTGATAGTGACTGGTTCCCACTTGGAAGCGTAAGTACCTCCTGGACTATCTGTTAATCTTTATGTGACAGTATGCATCCCGGAGGTTTATATAGCACATCCAGTCATCCTTTCCCAAAAATGGTAGAATGGACTGTACTGTGACCATCCAGAACTTGGTGTGCATGACCAACTTGTTTAGCTCACTGAGATCCGAAATCGGTCTCCAGTCCCCTGTCTTCTTTGGAACCAAAAAGAACCTTGAGTAGAGTCCAGATCCTATTTGGTCTGGTATGACTTCTTGAATGACTCTTTTTGCGAGCAATTGCTGAATTTGTTGAGTTGTCAGCTCCCTCTGACTGGGTGGAACATCGAAGAGCTTTGTTATTGATGGGGCAGAAGGAAAAAGGGTATGGTATGTCCTCTGGTAACAATTCTCTGCACCAGGCATTGTTTGTTATATTTAGCCAGGTTGTTTGATGCAGGGAAAGTCGAGTCCTGACTGCCTCCAGAGGAAGACAATTGATCCTCCTTTCAGGAGTGCTGATAGGGCCTGTCAAAGAAAGTATCTCTGGACCCTGTATTCTGTGGGCTTCTCTATTAGGGAGGTAGACAGATGAACTCTCTTCAGCGAGTTCCTTTTTGGTGGCCACTGCCATGATCATGGCATCAACCAGTACACCCTTACTCCAATACTGCCTTTCTACTGGAGGTGCCATAATTTTATCTGTTCTCCTTGGGATGGGTTTGGTTGAGCAAAGTTCTTTTCAAGCCTTTCGACAAGTTAAATCTAACAGCTCATCACCAGGCAGGGCTACCCAGGAGGTAGATGGGCCAGTCCTAAAAGCTTCCAGGTATACCAACTCTTCAGGAGATTGGTTATAGGCAGACCAGCCACTCTTTTGTTTCAGGAGTTTGAGGATGTCTCTGAAGGACACATCATTGGGTGGTGATTTGGGAGACCCCCTCCCTCAGCAAAGTTTGTATCTGTGGTGGCAGACTCTTGGGGTGAGTCCAGGTGTTTCTTCTTACACTGCTCTTCCTAGGGGCCTCCTCGGTGGAATGGTCTGGGGAAGTACTGGAAGAGGTAAGAATCCCAGACTAGGTAGACTGGAAGCTATGGGTCAGCTGTCCCAATGGTGCAGAGTGGTGAGGATCATGTGACAAAGTCAGTTGGGTGGTCAAGGGTGGAACCGAGAGGGGAGGATCCACCTGATCTGTGGGTACAGAGAAGACCCTCTTCACCACCTCAAAGGCTGACCCCCCTGGGGAGGAAGAGACCAACGGAGCAGAGAGGTGGAGTCTCTGGTCCATCAGCTCCCTCCTCCCTGCAGGCTGTCAACCCAAGGAAGAAGCCGGAGGTGAACTTTCAAACGCCGAAGCTCCAAGAGGGAGAGAAGGCTCCAAGAACCCCAGAGTTGACTAAACCCTCTTGGATCCGACGTGGAAGCCTTGGCTCTGAAAGCCATCTGGATCCAAAAAAGTCAGTGCTGACAAACTCTGAGTTATTGTCGGATCTGAAGATACCAGTCTCTTTGGATCCAACACAGATAGGCCTGGAGCACTCAGATCTGATAACTCTGATACCACATGTCGAGTCGGAAGAAGTGGAAGTCCCTGATCCGATGGGGGTCTGAACTAAAAGTGTATCCTTCTAAAGCTGTTCTGTAACCAGTTCCCTCACCATCCTTGCCACTTCTGCCTCAGTAAGACTTTTGGAAGAGTGGGAGGACACAAAAGAGGAGGGCCTAGAGCACCTCTCCAGAAAGGGAGAGGGTACTCAAAATGGTACTGGATCCAACGACGGCAAGTTGACAGTCTAAGGAAGGAGTTTCGGATCCAAGGACTTTGGATCTTAAACTGTCTTTCTCTTAGGATCCAGGGATACAATTTTTGTCAGATCGGAAGATTTATGAGACATTGGTGAAATTAGATCCGACCTAGGCACTTTTCTCTTAGTTTCCGAGGAGGATGGAGTCTCAGCCAACCTGGACCTTTTTGCATGGTACCTCGGCTTGGATGAAGTTAAAGGCTGGACCCCAGAGATGGCTCAGGAGAAAGTCGAGGGTTACAACCCTTTCAAAATCAACTTATTTTGTCTTTCTGTGAGGGCCCTAGGATTAAAGGCCTCACAGATGTCATACTGCTTTGTTCAGATGTTCAGGTCTCAAGCAGTACCCACACAAGGAATGCCTGTCTGAAAAGGGCATCTTGTGTCCGCATTTAGTGCACTTTTTAAAACCTTTCTCAGACATTTTCCCGCAGAGAGATACCTGTGTAAAATGGAAAGTAACTCAAAGTTACAGACAGCACTGTCACTCATGGACTTGCACGCACACACACTAAAGATATAGAAATAACTATAAAGGCAGATTAGACAGTTTTAATTTAATTTTGTTTGTTTTTTTTTTGAAAGACAGAGGCTAGGGAGAAAAAAACGCACCAATAATGGTAAGTAGAAGAAGGACCGAGAAATCATAGAGCTACAGCAACAGGAAGAATACTACAGAAAATATACACTAATATGAAAAATTAAGTTTTTTAAATGGACTCATCTCGCTCAAGGAGATGAGACTTGAAAGTAGTCAACAACCACGTCTGTACGCGAACATCGGCAAAAGAGATCTGAGGGGATGGGGACCAGAGCATTATGGGTAGGGAGGAGTTCAAGAATTTGTAGGCATCCACGAGCTGAAATAATGGCCAAGTTGGATCTGAGGGTCTCAAAGTCTCATATGTTGAGGATGAATGAAAACTGACATCAGATCTATGGTTAGGGCAGACATCTGACATAAATCTGAAATTTCTCTCACACTGATTCCTTAAGCTTATTTCAACCCTCACACTCAAACACTAAACTTAGACCTAAAGTGCGGCCCTTCCTCCGACCTTTGGGCTGTGCCTAAAGTTAGGTATATTTTGAGTTAGGGCTTTTGCTTACGATCTTAAACAGGGTGGCTAATACAGAAAGTATTTATTACTAAAAACAAACATGATTAGCAACAATGCATGGAAACATCAGAACGCAAAGGTGGTGCAGAGACAGAAAAATCATATTGGGTGTCAAAGACTAGCTATGGCACCACCGCACGCTTCTGAGAGCATCAGTATTCTTTAACAGCTTCAAGCAAGATGTTCACCACAAAAAAAACGTTAACTTTGCAATAATACAGAGCTTTCTAATCAAACCTGTAAGTTTTATAAATGAACTTACTGGAGCAGCCATAAGAAATTAAAAAAAAAACTTTTTAGAGTTCTCTTCAAGATGTTAACCAAGACAAAACTTGCAAAACCTTGTTCAAATGGAAAATCCTGTAGCACTTCCTGGCTTTTCTGTAAATCATCAAGTCAAACCTCAAAAGATTTTGAGCAATCCTAAACATAAAATAGATCATACAGTCTTAATCCTATCAGTCATCACTTTCCCAAGCAAAAACCACATATTGTTTATCAAGCAGAGAACATCAATTATCTAAAGGCAAAACTGGTCGAGATCTTAAAAGACAGTCTCAAGAGAAAAAGGGACAGAAAAACAGTAGAAAAGCAGCAAAGCTACAGAACCAAATTGCTTCTACAGTACTCCAAAATCAAACCATAAGAATTAGGAATGAGGAAGCAAAACTCTATCAATTATAGCATCCCAGCCCTAATGACGACCTATATTTCTGACTAGGATCTCTGACAGAATCTGTCTCACTACCCAAGCTGAGGCACCTGCTTTCACCACTGATTAAGCTTCAGCATATACAAAATGATACCTGAAATAAACTCAAGTATCCTGGAAAGGGTAACACAGGCTGTGGGCAGCAGTCACACATTCTACACAGCTTATCTTGATGTAGCTTAGGTATCTGACATCATGCCTCTGCTCTATCAACAGATCCCTATGAGGTAAGATGGGTAGCAAACTGATTAAAAACATAGCCCACATAGTAAGTATAGCAGAGGAAGAGTAAGGGACCATATAGTAGCCAGCATTGTTGCAAAGGCCTCAGTGCTGGGTCCACTTATTTTCTGTATTTAAATTTCTGTCATCCAAATCAGGAACCAAGACTTCTGGCTAACTAAGTTTGTAGATGACTGCAAACTATGATTCATTGTAAAATCCTCATCTAATGCCCAAGCCATTTAACAAGAACCTAAACTTATAAATGGTCAAGATAAAGGACAGTGGCCCACTTTCTAAGTGGTCAATAGTGCAAGGACTACTCCCTTTGGGGTGAATGTCACAGCCACTCTCCAGCACATGGCAGGCATATATTTGACTAGTTAATACACAGCAAGGCTCTTCGTGTTAAACTTGCTTACATTGCACAATGACAGTATTCTCAGTGAAAATGTTTGAGATATGGGCCTTGTAGCTCCTTCAGTGTCAGGGATGGATGAAGTGACCATAGGGTCTGAAAGGAAAGAAGAGGAAAAACTCTCTTAACCTGTAATAATGTATGGAGGCAGTAACATTAATACTTATTCCTAGAGAGGGAAGAACCTTAGTGAGTCAGAGCAAAAGAATATGGGGTACTGTAAGAGTATAGAGATGGTAAGAAAGTTTAAGAATGTACAGTCAAAACAGGTTTAGCAGGAGGTGGTACAGTAATACAGTGTACAGAACTGAATACATAAAATGATCAGAACATGGCACTACAGCAATAAGCACAACATAAAACCATCACTTAAAAACATTCACTGGATTAACCAGAGCATCATAAGAGAAGTTTTGGTTTCTATGGACCTTTGTTCTTCTCACACCCTCTCTGTTTCAGTCTGCTTTAACTGTCACCTTTTGGATCATACTCTGTTTCATACAACTGCCCAAATACAAAATTTTGCTTGGTCCAGTTCTAATAACATCATCTGCAATGCTTCAGTGAAAAATATCTAATCCCCATCCAAAACTTCCCACCAGGCCAAACATACCACTCCATGACTTCACATAGACTGACACCCTCACTACAGCAAAATCTGGGGGGATGGCAGGGTGATAAGTAAGACAGAAGGTCTTTACTTACTACTTCTCCACCAGCTTTCTCTTCAGATAATAAAGTGATACAATGTCAAAGCTTTATTTACGGCAACATTCACCCATCCCCACATCTGCATATGGCCTTCTTCCCCATCACCTCTGCTGGAGTGCAACTTGTAACTGCTAAGTCCCACCCTGACTCCTCCGAGAAGAGAAGGCCTCCAGTCCCCTATGTCATTCTCACTAAGTTAACCTTAACGCCACTAAGGCAACAGTAAATCCCAGGTTACAGACATCAAAAGCAGGAATTTTCAGGTTAGTCAAGTGGGCTGACTTCTATTCATTTTGACTTCTAGTTGTTTCTTATAAAGGTCTATTTGTGAGAATAGTTCCAAGTCAACTGTAAATCTGCTAACTCACTTCCCCAGTCTGTCAGTGTCTACATTTCTGAAGCTCAGTGCCCTCCTTTTCAACTGTTGAGACTACTGAACTAGTTGGCATTAACCACGTTTTAGTCAGCACTTATTCCCAAAATGTTACTCATATCCAGAGCCGAAAACCTTTTTTTTTCATGTCAACATGGAAAACCAAGGATCACTACTCCACACGCTGGTTTCAGTGTTACTGGTGTTTGAGGCCTGCCATTCAACAAGGTACCAAGAACAAACTTGCTCTTTGCTATGGATCTATGTCACTTTACTGAAAAACTAGACATGTAGCCAATTCTAAGGAGGTCCACACCTCCTTCAGAGTGAGGAATACAGATAACCTTGGTATGCATTTGTTCCTTTGTATCATTGGATAAGCACAAAGCATTTCTCTCATTTTTCTTGTGCAACTGATAATCACATCAACGCTGTAAGTTGTATATTTGTTGCAAGTTGTTGATTACTTGTATACCTCTGTTTACTAGTTTCTTTATGTAATGTTGGAATTCGTCTGAAGCCTTAGCTGAAAAGGGATAGCTTTCTGCCAAGATGAACTATCCTGGTAAATAAATGCAATAAATAAATAAATAAGGGAAACTGATTTATAACCTCTACTTTATTTCTAGACATCAACTTGGTTTTCGATATTTGACTGAGACTTCTAAAGTATTCCATAATGAGCTTTGTTCTCATTTCTTCATATTTTACTGGCAGCTCTTCGTCTATTCCCAAATATGTATACACTCTGTGCTATTAAAGTTCCTTTACATCACATTCCTCTCCCACGCTGATATTTCCTTGGTGCTGTAGCTTTCCTTTTATAAATGTTGCTTTTGCACTTTATCAAGACCAAATGTAATTCTTAAATCATCTAAAACATGTTTAACCATTTGTAGACGTCCTTTCATGTCCTCATATGATGAACTATACAATTTTAATTCATCCACAAAAAATAGATGAGACGTCTTTCAACAAGTTTGGTTTCTGAAAATAAAGCTGCTTTCACTTTTAGGGTGAAGACTCAAGGTTGTCTTACTTCCTTTCCAAGATCCATGTTTCCAGGCACTTTTAATGTTTGCCAATTAAGTATATGAATTTGTCTCAAACTATCTTACAAGAACAGGTCCTCCATCTCTCCAAACAGACATAAATCCCCAGTAAGAGCAAAGCCACATAGCTCTCCTATCCCTCCAACTAGATATTAACCACCAGTGAAACCAAATCCATTAAGTTCTATATTAGATGTTCACTGATATGTTGAACTGTGGTGTACAAAATGATCGAGCTTTAACTAAGCCACGGACAAACATCAGCCATGTTACAAAGTGTCCAAGGCCCTGTCCCATTTTCTCAGGCTCGTTCTGCACTCACTCAATCCCTTTTCTAGCTGAATGTACTCTGTATGCTTGAGCATCCTTCCTAGTAATCAACTGGGATGCATCCATATATTAATCCAGCCCCACCAGGGCAAAACACAAGAAACATGGAAACATACAGTTGCAAGGAGACATCATATTTTCTGAATTCTCACCCTCCTAAAGACCAGTGTAGTCCATCAACCCTCTCCTCATTCTTGGTAACCTTAGAGGTACAAACCTGAGCCCTGTCATCCTCTCAGCAAAAAAGATTCCTTCCTTCCTTCCCTCCTTTCAGCCAGATCTATCGAACAATGGGCAAAGTCCTCTTCTCAGTCCAAAGGGATACCTACAGATGGACCAACACTGCACTATCCTGGACATTACAAAACAGTCACTGCACAACTCCAGTTATTACTTTCTAATTCTTAGGACAGCAGTTCATTCCAAGGTCTAGTGTCACCACAAACCCTTAACCAAGTGATGACATAACAGTCAGACTTTCTGTCAACTGTGTGTATGTCATGAAATGAATGCAGAAAGAAGAGCTTGAATCAAAATACAGTTTGGTCCAGTACACACTGCAATTTTTGTTCCATTCTTTATCCTGCTTGAGGTGAAAAACCAAAGTTTAAGAGACATGTTTTTTTGCTACACTTTAACTAATTTCTCAGGTGTGGTATGCGTATGAATGCAAATATTCAGCCATAAGTACAAAAAAGCTGAAATATCAAAGCAAACAGTGAATGTGTGCTGGAGCAGTGAGGATGGATCTGTTCAGAAATGAGACAGAGAAAGTACCACTGCTACTGGGTTAATGACAACACCCATCAACGTCTTCTTGTCAGATATAATATTAAGAGAAAAAACAGGTCTTGTTCTCTCTGATGAAGATGTAGCAGGTAATAAGATGACTAAACAACAGCAACAGAGTCCTACTTATTATATCCCCCTTTCAAATACAGAATGGTTCACCAGGAAAATATCAGCTACACGAGTTCATGCGTTTTCTTCCTCTTGCATAGCATCTGAGTAGGCATGCAAACAGGGCAGATACTACTAAAAGATATAACACTGCACTTGAAATAGCTGGCGAAAGACTGAGTATCTACCAATCAAAATACTTAAATGCATATAATTTCCTTTAACAACTGACTATGATGTCATGGCACAGGTCTGCCATGGCATTATTACTGCGGTCATTTCCTTCAAAGACTGACTGTGATGTCATGACACAGGCCAGTCATGGCATTATTACTGTGGTTATTTCCTTTAACGACTGACTGTGATGTCATGACACAGGCCTGCCGTGGCATTATTACTGTGGTTATTTCTTCAACAACTGACTGTGATGTCACGACACAGGCCTAATGTGGCATTATTACTATGGTTATTTCTTCAACAACTGACTGTGATATCATGACACAGGCCAGCCATGGCATTATTACTATGGTTATTCCCTTTAATGACTGACTGCGATGTCATGAAACAGGCCTGCCAAGGCATTACTACTGTGATTATTTCAACAACTGACTGTGATGTCATGACACAGGCCTGTCATGGAATTATTACTGTGGTTATTTCCTTTAACGACTGACTGTGATGTCATTACATAGGCCTGCTGTGGCATTATTACTGTGGTTATTTCTTTTAACAACTGACTGTGATGTCATGACACAGGCTTGCTGTGGCATTACTATGGTTATTTCTTCAACAGCTGACTGTGATGTCATGACACAGGCTTGCTGTGGCATTACTATGGTTATTTCTTCAACAGCTGACTGTGATCTCATCACACAGGCCAACTATGGCATTACTACTACGGTTATTTCCTTTACGGACTTACTGTGATGTCATGACACAGGCTTGCCATAGCATTATTACTATGATTACTTCCTCTTCCTTTAATGACTGACTGTGATGTCATGACACAGACCTGCCATAACATTATTACTATAGTTATTTCCTTTAACAACTGACTGTGATGTCATGACAAAGGCCTGCCATGGCATTATTACTATGTCTATTTCCTTCAATAACTGACTGTGATGTCATGACACAGGCCTGTCATGGCATTATTATTGTGGTTATTTCCTTTAACAACAGACTATGATGTCATGACACAGTCATGGTGTGGCATTATTACTATGGTTATTTATTTAATAACTTGCTGTGATGTCATGACACAGGCCAGCCATGGCATTATTGTTATGGTTATTTCCTTTAACGACTGACTGTGATGTCATGACACAAGCCTGCCATGACATTAATACTATGGTTATTTCTTTTAACAACTGACTGTGACGTTATGATATAGGTCTGCCATGGCATTATTACTATGGTTATTTCTTCAACAACTGACTGTGATGTCATGTCACAGGCCTGCTGTGTCATTACTATGGTTATTTCTTCAACAACTGACTGTGATGTTATGACACAGGCCAGCCATGGCATTATTACTATGGTTATTTCCTTTAACGACTGACTGTGATGTCATGACACAGGCCTGCTGTGGCATTATTGCTATGGTTATTTCTTCAACAACTGACTGTGATGTCATGACACAGGCCTGTCCTGACATTATTATTATGGTTATTTGCTTCAACAACTGACTGTGATGTCATGACACAGGCCTGTCATGACATTATTATTATGGTTAGTTCCTTTAATAACTGACTGAGATGTCATGACACAGGCCTGTCATGACATTATTATTATTATGGTTAGTTCCTTTAACAATTGATTGTGATGTTGTGAAACACGAGAAATGAATCTAGACACGGACAGCAACCACATATTCTTAGCACTGTTCCTGCTCTTAAGTAATAAGGGAATACAACAACTAAACCAAAACAAATAATACAATTAAGCTCAATTCTATGCATTCTTTAAACTCACAGAATTCTTTAAACTCCTCTACTATAGAACTGCAGCAGTAATTCATTAAACTGCCATTAGGATCCTACAATGCACAGCCAACAAGCACAAGTTATTTCTATAAGAACAATACAGCCTTAAAAAGGTTCAAGCAGAGACTTAATGTAAGGTAAACAAACCGAAAGTAGGGAGTTAACAGTAACCAGATGTTGTAGATGAACAACACAATTATTTAAGCGATAAGGGATGATGAAGGGTTATGTTAATGATCTGATAATTACCTTCTGGGGTAAAATACAGCCAAATGTCAGTGTTCATAAAGGGTGATTAAAGAGCATGAACACAAATGAATACAACACTCACAAGTTTCTTTAGCCTTTGCCCACAGTTATCAATATAATTATCATACTTCAATAAATCTTTTCTAAAAGTTACTTAACATCCAGGAGAGAAAATTACAGTTAAAAGTTACAGTTACACAAAACCGGGACATCCACAAAGTGTGGGAGAGAGGGCTTTAAAGGGGCTGTAGTGAGGCTGACGGACTGGAAAAAAGATGGCTGATGAGTTACACAGCAGGGAAGTATGAAGCTACACATTTTAGTTAAAAAGCCTAAGAAAAAATACAGTAATCATTGTGAAAATTATGGTGACCACATAGGAGGAAAATGACCTGGTACCCTTACCTCATTTAAAACCACTGATAGGAGAAATTTGGAACTTTGTGGCAAAGATCATCACAACACTAGAACTCCTAGATCAAGGGGTGGAATGTTGGTATAGTGCAGTATATTCACCCTATGTTAAGTTTTCATACGTCTGCACCTGGAGTGGTGTTCATTTTTGCAGATCATTTAAGAAATTTAAGTTTCTACAAATGTACATAAGAGAGCAAACAAACAGGTTGAGAAATCATAAGAAGATAGACTAGACAGACTGGGAATATTTACTCCAGTGAAAAGAATACACAACAGTGACATCACTCTTTATTCAGAAAAACAACCTTAAAAACAAAAATGCATAGAGAAGACAGGCATATTAAAACACAGACTCGTTGACACAAAGTATGAATGAGAAAGGGAAAACAGTACAAAGTTGACAAACAGAACTAGAGTTACAGTGGATGTCAGGAAGTACTATTTTAAATGGGGATAGAAGCTGTTGCTGGAGGAGACCACATAACTCAAGAAAATAAACTTTAAATTAGTGTGTCACTTACGGAATACATGTGGAAAGGAAAATTTTGCAAAATAGCATGTCATACAGGGAATAAAAATGGAAAGAAAATTCAGGGGAGATTGCAGCTGTAATAGAAAGACCCGCTGACCTCATTCTATAAATATACATGGAAATTTGGGTAAGATCTCCCTTTGCCCTATTTATCTGAACCTTAAATTTGTACTTTATCTGTTTGAAGAACATCTAACATACAACTTCTCCACATTGCTTTAAGGGTGGTTTTGTTGAATGCCAATTGCATTAATGATAGCAAGTCTAAAAAAGCTTTACATGTATAAACTAATACTAGCTGTTAAGAACACACCCCTTATTTCACTATATTCTATTTTTTCCCAGTTCAGATTAAGAAAAAGGAAAGACTTGGTGTTACTGGTTTACCGTATGCAGTTCTTAGGTCATCCTTCCCAGAACACCTTTAGAGTGAAGACTGAAGAACAGAACTCTAGGTTCTATGAGAAAAAGCTGCTGATCAAAGTATTTTCACAAAAAATAAATAAATAAAAACAGTGACAGAATCAATGTAAATAAAACCAGAAAATTCCTATTACACAGTGAAGGCTATATCTTGGGGAGTTTTTCTTGCAATTTTTACTGTATGGTAGGACAGGGGAAACTTCTGGAATCCTCCAGATACTTGAAAATATAAAGTCCCTCTCAGTTGGGGACTTCACACATCAAGTTTGGGTTAGTAGATTTACTTAACTGGATAAGTGAAGTAAAAATAATACAAAGAGACGAGATAATGAAAAATTTAACTCTTGTTTCAGCTCATTTCAGAACTTATTTATTCCCTGTGTAATGCACTCACCTGACAGATCCCAAATGCCATTTAAACTGCTTACACAAATGAGGTAGGAATGTGAAGTGAAAAGGAAATAATGACATAAGACATCCTTTTGTTACTCTGATTGCAGCAAAGCCCCTGGACACGCATCTCTAATGGCAGTTTACAGACATTAAAGCACTAATGCTTTTACAGTGTGCATGTTCCGTTAGCTCTTAAATCAGCCACTACAGAAGAAAAGCAAAGCAGTTATTGAAAAAGGCATGTTGCAACCAAGATCAGCACGAAAAATAAATCCCAGTAATACAATGCCAAAACGAATTGCAGTGGTTTTATGTCACCCGTCCGATCGTGCAGTTATAATCAAACAAAAATCAAATGTGGTATTTCATGCCTTTTTGAAAACGTTTATGAAGAAAAGTCGAGCGCAAAAGACAAATCAAAGTTGAGCAAGCAAACTTTCCAGGAAACTTCTGATCGTACTTTTTCTCTTATGTTGCTTTAACTCTTACCTTCCTCCACCCCCACCCCACCGAAGTTTAAACGACTGCGTGCTTGTTACCTTTGAGATGATCAGAGGTTCACCGTGCTCGAGTCCCCCCTTCAAGGTAAATCCCCAAGGAGCACCCCCTTGCAGATGCACATGGATGCACTGCTGGGGCGGGGGGCTCTCCATGCTGTTGCTGCCCCGTTCCTCTCACACGCACTGTAGGATCCGATCTCCTAGGTTACACAATCCGTACCCAGCTACGAGCAGCGCTGTCACCTGCACAGTCTTCCGGTGTCCTTATGCCGCTGACACCGACAGATCCAAACGGACGGATGCAAGTCCCATAACCGAAAACATCCAAAGTCATCAATTTCACAGGAGGAATATCAGCAGCCAATCAGATGGGTTAGTGGGCGGAGCGATAGCTCATTGTTTTAGTCAGAGATAGCCGACCTCACGGCGGGTGGGTCTCTCAACCCTCCCTCCCTCTCCAAAATGAGGAACTGTTCGTCTTACAATGTGGAACAAATGGGCAAAATGTGAAACTCTTAACTAACAGCTTACTAACTATTTCACATAGGATGCTTGAAATGTGCTATTTTACTTAAAAAAACTTATTTTTGTGAATTAATGATTCAGTTTTCTTCATACTTCTTAACCCTTAACACAACAAATATGCCAAAACCTAAAATAATGGGGGTACAGAGGTCCAAAAATAGAGACAGATTTTAAATGTTGCTGTTATAAACTTAGAAAGTTGCTAGAATAGCAGGTTTTGCATCAGTATGTATTTTCTGATGGATATGAAATGTAAAACTGAATGTGCAATTATTTAGGTAATTACAATTACTTAATGACCTCAGTCCTCAGTGATTTGCCAGAAAACCATAGGATCATAGGAGATTAGTAGGCTAATGGTACTGGGACCCTTACAAGCCTACCTAGCCAAGAATTTATCCCCAAAAAAGAAATCTCAGTCACCACCTGTTGCCCCTGTCAGTGAGGGGCAAAGGTGGAACCCCTGAGGCAAACTGGTTTCCCATCCACTCATCAAGATTGCGCTTGAAGAAGGTCAGCGAGGTACTCTGTTTGACATGTATGGGAAGTCTATTCCAGAAACAGGGCAGCCTCTGAGAGAAAAACCTGTCTCTCCAGCAGGTTTTGTTGATGTCGCATATTAGATTTAGGCCTATCGAGCGGGTAATGCACGAGGAGTTAGACCTCCGGATGTGAAGCATGTCTAGTAGGGCAGGGTCTGATATTGCCTTGTAGGCAAGACACAGATCACCTCTGAGCAATCTGTATGATAACGAGTAAAGTGATAGTGATTTGAGCCTGTCCACATAGGCGGCTAGGCCATGAATTCTCTTTGTGAGGTATTTCTGTGGGCTTTCCAGTTTGTGAAGGTGTTGGAGAGGTACATACCAAACGGGGCATTATACTCAATTATAGGTCTAATGAGGGAGGAGTATAGAGAGGTAATAGCTTCCTTCTTTCTGAATGCAGTCCCCTTACTTCAGATGAACCAAGTAAAAGGCTTTTTTGACCACTGCCACCACATGATGGTCGAATGTAAGATTGTTGTCAACCTGATTACCCAGGTCTCTCACCATGGGTTGTGTGCTTAGGGGATTGCTGTTGATGTGGTAATCAGTAGAGGCCATGTTTTTGCAAAATGGTATGATAATACATTTTTTTTGCATTTAACTTAAGGCCATGACTTTGGCACCAGTCATTTGTAGCTGTGAGACCTCTTGCAGTATGTTAATGTCATTTGGGAAGTCAATGACAGCACCCAACATCTGCAAACTTGTTCAGCCACAGGTCCTTGGTCTTTGCCTGGACCTCTGAGAAGTAGATGCCAAACAGTAGGGGTCCCAGGACAGATCCCTGGGGAACACCACTAGTGACAGGTCTGCTGTCAGAGGTGGTGGTGCCTATTGTGACCTTGTGGGTCCTATCTGTGAGCCAGTTTGCCACCCATCTGACAAGATAGGGATTAACACCAAGTTGTGTTAGTGTTTCAATTATGCCTGAGTGGGGAATTTTGTCAAAGGCCTTGGCCAGGTCAAGGCAAGCCATATGTACTGACATTCCCTCATCCAGGGCCTTGGTGACAGTCTCAAAGAAGTCATCTAGGTTCAGTAGGCAAGATCTGACCCTGACAAATACGAATTGGGTGGGGTCGAGTGTTTGGAGATTGCTTATATCCTTGTTTATGAGATCCATAATTATACACTCCATGGCTTTACAGATCAGACGTGTCAAGCTTATGAAGCAATAGTTTCCTGGGTCAGTAGTGGCACCATCTTTGTGCAGGGTATGACAATGGCGGTTCTCCACTCTGCTGGAATGAAGCCTATAATTAGGCTGTGGTTGAATAGGGTGCTCAATGGTGAAGCTAGTTCTTGCTTGGGATAGTGCAGAATATAGCCTGGGATACTTTCAGGTCCTGTGGATGCTGTGTTCTTTGCCTTGGATAGGGCCTTTAACATTTGATCTATGGAGATATGAGGTGTGGGACAAGTATTGGGGATGTCAGCTGGGCCTTTGGGGGGTGATAACGGGGTGAAGGTTGCACTGAACCTATCAGCTATCAGGTTGGCTAAGTCGGCAGGATCAGTGTTAAGTGGTACCATTAAGTACTAATTCGAAATAAACTTGGGGTTTGCCATGGAGGTTCATAACGTAACTGAAGAAGTACATGTGGTTTCCCTTTGTTTTGGAGGCTAGTTTCAACTCATAACTGGCTTTGGAGTTTTTCACTAGTGACTAATTTGCTTGTTGAGGCAGAGGAGGGAGATTTTCTGATTTAGAATGTGTTCTTTTTTACCCTTGGACAACAATTTCTTCCTTTTGTTATAAAGCCTGTTGATAGAGGATGTCCACCAGATAGGTTTATGTTTCCTTGAGGAGCAGGTTTTAGTTATGTTGGGTATGGCTGAGTCCATGCAGTTGTACAGGTGCTTGTATACTGCACTAGCATACTGTTCAGTGTAGTTGTCTGCATCCTCTGAATGGGGAGGTGGTGTGAAGCTGCTGATACCCTCCCTTAGGAGGGTGTAGTCGGCTTTTGACAAGTTTTTTAGCCGGGTTATGGCTGGGGAAGGGTTGGGTGGGATAGAAATTTCAAATGAAACAGACTGATGATCTGATCTCACCAGGGAAGAACATACTATGGGAGTGGTGCTGCAGTCACCCATGTTGGTGAGAACCAAGTCCAGTATGTTACCTCCCCTTGTGAAGGATGAGACCAGCTGGTCTAGTGTGTTAGAGCTGATGAAGTCAAGGAATCGTTGTGTGAGTGCATTAGTGCAGGAATAGTTCACCCAGTCTATGGTGGGGTAGTTGAAGTCATCAAGGATCAGGGTGTTAAGGGGTACCTTGATGGAGTCAAGTCAGTCCAGGTAGGAGGAGTGGGTGTCCTGAGACATGGAGGGGGGGTCTGTAGCTGGCTATAACTTGGATGGGTGTCTTGCCAACTGTCAGTTGCACCTGGAGTAATTCCAGTGTGTCATGCTGGTAAACCAGTCTGGAGGTGTGCCTGTCTTTAATGAAGATAGAGACTCCACCACCCTTAGTCTTTCAGACCTCATTTTGGGGTCAAAAAGTGTGGAATGAGGTACAGCCTGGTAAGGCAGGGTTGCTCTCTGCAGCCCTAAACCAAGTTTCTGTGACTGCACAGACATCGGCATCTTCCAGTGTGAGGAGAGCCTCCAGTGAGTACATTTTCAGATTAAGGCTCCTAGCATTGAGCAGTATGACCTTCAATTTGCTTTTTGACAGATCTTGGAAGATGCCGATGTCTATGCACAAATTTTATGAGGAACAGACCAAAAATATGAAGCAAAAACATGGACATTCTGTGAAAATCTGAACAGTTGAGAGTTGTGGTTTTCTTTATCGTGGATATCCATTAAAAAAATTCTTAACAATGGATGTGTGACAGATGTTTTCAGTGTGGAAGTTCAAGGAACATGAACTTTTTAAAAGCACAAATGAGGAATGTTTCTCGTAATGAGGTACACTTCAGAGGTACGGGTAAGTTTCAGGATTCAAACTCAGTTTTGTAATATCCCAAAATGCTACATTTCAGGTAGTAATTAGTATGAGGGCAGACCTACTCATCAAAGTGTCTGCTGTTCCTCCTTCTAAGGACTGTTCCCCTGAGTTGTTCCAAACTTTCATAATGGGGTCAAGCGTGAAATAAAAATAACAGAAATAACTCAAATAATCAATATGAAACAAAGCGACGTGTAGAGAAGACAAAGGGGTTGTGATTTCAGTAATTGGTCCGAATAATCGTGCAATATACTCCCTTGTCATTCCAGTCACTAACGTCACCTGAACAAAAAGCAACACACCAGTCACACCTGGAACAACAAGGAGAAACCCAAAGGTATAAATAAGGTTTGAAAGCCAGCAATTGGTCAGTCAAAGCTCAGGACCTTCAATCAGCAAAGGTTCGTTACAATACTTGTGTTTATTTGATGCACAAAGTGGGGCATTTTCTGTAGAAACACAAGATTTTGCTGGACAAACTATACTCAAAACTGAGTGTAAAGGAATGAATATCATTGTCTTGCCAAAATAAAACTTACTATTGCTAAGTTTGAGTTGATTATGCTGTTTCGTGTAATATTTAGGTGTTTCATATACAAAAATAATTGTTTGATGTAACTATTAAACAAAGCTTAGGCTATATTTTTTTGTCATAAACTCCCAGTGCATTTGCCATTTTTAATTTTTTTTTCACAAGACACAACTGTTGAAATAGGGATTGTCCTGCACAGTGGGACAGGTGGTAAACTCATCTTTGTCAGTGACTCTCGAACAGACTCTGGTTAAACTTTCCACTCCAGTCCACAGAGACCAGTTGCTCCCAAGAACCTAATGATGGACAGGGCTGTACTCAGAAATTTCTGATTTGTACCCCAAGCTCCCATGCTGTCTAATATTTTTACCCAGAGGAAGAAACTGCCTTGATATATTTTATTAGTCTCCCTAGTGATTAAACAGAAACTGCCTTGATATCTTTTATTAGTCTCCCTAGTGATTAAACAGAAACTGCCTTGATATATTTTATTAGTCTCCCTAGTGATTAAACAGAAACTGCCTTGATATCTTTTATTAGTCTCCCTAGTGATTAAACAGAAACTGCCTTGATATCTTTTATTAGTCTCCCTAGTGATTAAACAGAAACTGCCTTGATATCTTTTATTAGTCTCCCTAGTGATTAAACAGAAACTGCCTTGATATCTTTTATTAGTCTCCCTAGTGATTAAACAGAAACTGCCTTGATATCTTTTATTAGTCTCCCTAGTGATTAAACAGAAACTGCTTTGATATATTTTATTAGTCTCCCTAGTGATTAAACAGAAACTGCCTTGATATCTTTTATTAGTCTCCCTAGTGATTAAACAGAAACTGCCTTGATATCTTTTATTAGTCTCCCTAGTGATTAAACAGAAACTGCCTTGATATCTTTTATTAGTCTCCCTAGTGATTAAACAGAAACTGCCTTGATATCTTTTATTAGTCTCCCTAGTGATTAAACAGAAACTGCCTTGATATCTTTTATTAGTCTCCCTAGTGATTAAACCACATACATAGTGATTTCTTACCCAACTGCACTTTTTGCTGGCCCATTTGTTTCTCTTTGACTTCCTTTATGTACTTGAAGGTGGGGCAGTTTGTACCCTTGAGTTAGGCAAAATGTTCCCTCCTCAAAAAACAATATGTATATCACAGCTTACAAAATGTAGGTATAGCAGTCGCACGCATCTATATGGAGACAATAGATGACATATTTATGCTTCTTAGAGGATCTCCTAAGGCCAAAGAAGCAGCTATGTAACTAATGGAAGGTAAGATATAGTTTGTTTGTTTGTGTCTTTTGGCTTTTCCCAGTTAGGGGCCGCCACAGTGGAACTCCGGTCCGCTAATGATTGGTAGTTAATTTTTATGTGCCGAGTTACCAGCCCTGATGCACAACCATCAAACTTTATTAGATCAAAAACGGAGTACTGAAACTATGTATCATGATAACAGGGCTCTGGACAATATACTTTGTGTATTTTAACTTACAACCCAGGCACTTAATGATATGCAAGTAACTCAATAATATTCATAAATCTGCCAAATTTTACAAAATAAAGAATTACCATAAACAATAGCTTAGCAGGATGCAGGCAACATATCAACAGATTCACTAATCTAACTAGTTAGTTCATTCTGGGAAGAAATACAAAGCAAAATCTCTTGGAAAAGAAATGCATGGGTGTATACACACACACACAAACACACACAACCACACACACACACACACACACACACACACACACACACACACACACACACACACACACAGACTCCCATATGGCAGTGGGAGGGTGGGGGGGGTAGTAACTGAACAGCACAAATTTTTAAATTTATTTATAAGGGGAGAAAAATCACTATGTGAGAGTGCTTCTTTACAGGGATGACCTAGGAGTAATGTTTGTTTTAGTGACTTTACAAGAAAAAATTGAGGGAGTAAAACCCAAAACTAAATTTCTGAATTAAAATGCCAGTACTTAGAAATGAAGAACATATTACAGAGCAACTACTGAAGGGATACTGAGTTGTTGTACTAGAAGCCTATATCTACATGATTTGGGAAAGATATTGGTGATTGTTTAAACTACCACTATGCAAAAGTACTTTAGTTTACTAATTTGTTAACTAGGCAGCTGAATAGGCCAGGCCCATTGTGATACCCCTCTTCTGAGCCAGTGATCAATGAGTCTCAATCCAAACCACTGACACCAGTGAGGGACATTCACTTAAACCAAAGATTGACACACACAGTATTTCCAGATGCAGCTCTCTGCACCAAGCACAATTTCCCTTAAGAGCACACAGGGAACATGAACACACTTAGTCCTGGGTCTGGGTTTCTCTCTCTCTCCAGGCCCCCAATATGACTCCCCAATGGTACAGAGCTATACAGTTGAGTCTTCAGCCGAGTATCTCATGCAAGTCCTCCACCACCCTCTCTGTGAAAGCAGTGTTGTGTGTCCCTGCTCCAAGTAGCTGACACACACACACTTTGAGATTTGATCGCACGCGCGTGCACACACAAATGCCCCCCCCCAACACACACACACACACACACACACACACACACACACACACACACACACCTGGGAAAGGCTGGCACAGATTTACTAGCTATGCCCCTTTGCCCAGACTATAAGGTAGGTACTGCCACCAAGACACTCCAAAGCCAGCTACTCTAAGACTCTTACAACTAATGGACATTGCACTGGTGTAGCAGTTTGCATTGTCACCTCACAGCAAGAGGTTCTCTATTTCAATTCTCAGCTGGGGTACTTCTGTGTGGAGTCTGCATGTCCTCCCTGCATTTGTGTGGTGTTTCCCCAGGTTTCCTCCCACATTACAAAGACATGCGGCTGGAGTGTTTCTCACCAGCCCTCCACACTGAAAATTGGCTTGTTGCAAGATGGACTTTCCTGGCAAACAAATGTTAACTAAATAAATAAATGCAAGAATACCCAATTATACTAGGTAAAAATAATATTAATACAAATGGTAGTGTTTGACCAATGTAGTAAGGCGTTCAGGAGTGGCCACAGTGTTACCAAATAAATATAAGAACACTCAAAGGTTAAAATAGTCTCTAAAAGACTAACCACAGCAAATAAATATATTTAATAATAAATAATAAAATAACATGAAAATACTGAATATCTATTTAAAATAAACACCAGAGTGACAATCACAGGAAATATTAAAATAACACAGATGAATAGGTTCACACAGGTACAGAAAAACGGTACTTAACTAATCTCACTATATTTTTCTGACTGATCTAAAGAATTACTATTTCCTGATTGCTTTGTAAAGATGAAGTAGGTAAGTGATCCTTATATGTCATGTTTCAAAAACAGACTGCACTGAGACTTCTGTCTCATCTAGTCTTATAGTCTTTATAATAATTTTATTTGATAATTGCATCGCACTACTTATGGTTTTTGTTATTTGCCTATGTCACACTTGCTGTTAAACACTATGAAAAGTGGCATGCACAGTTTGTTAAGTATTTTAATGGTAGGGAATCTTTGGAACATTTGAATTGAATGATTATGTACTAATCGGTTTTGTTTCACATGTATAAAAATGACTGCTTGGTGATGTAAAACTACTTCCTGAAGGCAATAGCCAAGGTACCAGAAACATCAGTAAATTTTCCTTTGCAGTCAAGCTGTTGTGGCTCCGTTGTGTTTTTTTCTAAAGTTCAGGGTTTCTTTGTGTTTGTGTTTGCTCCACATCCATAACTACCCTCTGAAATGGCTCCTCAGTCACAGGCAGAGGCATCAAAGGAGCCTTGACCTTGCCGCCTGCCTTGTCTACTTCTTGGCACTGCTCTCAGGTCTTGCAGTACCCTGATACATGCCTTGTAATCCCAGGCCAATAAATGTTCTGCATAAAATGTCTCTTGGTGTGCTTTATGCCCATATGACCTGCAAAATGAATGCCATGGGCTCTGGCTAGAAGTGCCAGATTGGCTCTAGGCACTATCAACTGCTGTATTACCTCACCTTCTAGCCCTCCCTTAGGGTCCATTCTCTATACAGTAACCCTTTGTTCCAGTATACAGACTCCCCTTTTCCTTGAGAATCTGGCACCTCCTTAGCTACTTTCCTCAAGCCTCATAATGTAGGGTCCGAGAGCTGTGCCTGTCTCAACTCTATATTTGTGGCAATTCCCAGCTCCCTTTCCACAGGAAGTCTAGTATCCTCTGACAGAGGTGCCTCACTGTCAGCCTCGGAACTACCACTTACCTCTGCCCTTGCAGTCACTCTGTTCAAGGGAACATCAGTACCTACCAGCAGCTGTGGCTCACCTTCAGGCTCACTGCTTCAGGGTAATTCTCTCCCTGAAATGGCCATCTCACCAGCCCTGGATTCAGGTGTGGGTTCTGTTTGAGTCTCCTCCAGGCTACCAGACCCACATGCCTGTCTCCAAGCCTGACTGCATGTAACTGCATGCACACAAGGTACTGCATTATCAAAATCATTCCCTATTAAGACAGCTGCACAGATATCCTCAAACACACCTACTTGATTGCTTCCTTTTCCACCGTCCCAGTCAAGGTGAACCCTGGCCAAAGGCATTTGGAATAGGGACCCTCCTAAAGCTCTGACTGGAGTGGACTTCCCAAGCAAATACTGCTCCTTTTTAACCACTGTAGGCTTCACAATTGTTATGTCAGATGCTGTGTCTCTCTTAGCAGTGGCCTATTTCCCATCCACTAAGACAGCCTATAACCACCAGTGACAGTTTGGTACCCCCGTTGTCTCCAGACAACTTGCTAGTGGTATATGGTTATTCCCACTTGCTGGCTCCCTCACCTTTTGTTCCCCACCTTGCTTCCATGGACATCTGTATGATACATGGCCCCAGTGTTTACATTTAAAATAATCTAACCCTAGAACCTGGCCATGTACCTAAACTAGCAGCTTCTGTTGGGGTGGTTTAGGCTGCCCACCATGGGTTCCCTTATATCCATGTGCAGCACTGGGTATCCCCTTCTTGTGCAGAGATGCCCTGCTTGCTAAGTAGAGATCCCCTTTTTTCCCCACCTCATCTGCAGAGTTGCACTCCTGGTCTGACAACCAGACTCTAATGTCCACAGGCAAAGTGCTAAGGGCTTGTTCCCCCACCAAAAGATTTGCCAGCCCCTCAGAAGTGCTGACCTGACACCCACTCACCCACCTATAAAAATAAGTGCTTAACTCAGCAATATAATCACATACACTTTTATCTGCCTTGCAACTATGCTCACAAAACCTTTTTTTGTAAACTTCAGGTGTTAACATAAAACATTTGAGTAAACATTATTTTACTTTATCATAGTTTAAACCATCAATATCAGACAATTTAGAAACAGCAGTTATAGCTTTACCATGGAGTAAGGAGGCAGGAACCGTACCAGAGCCCTTGGTCAACATTATATGGTTTACATACTCTTTCAAATGTGAAAACAAACACAAAAATTGAATAAAAAACAAAGTAGTGAACTAGTCTTCCAGACACACTTTAACAGAGTTCCCAGAATGATCAAAGGAAGCAGTGGAACAATAAAATCCTTTTATTAAGCGATAAAAACTGATGAAATAACAGGTAAGCACTTTCATTTAATAAAGTATTAAACTTCATCAGACACCATGTTCTTTGCATCACTTCCTTATATACTCAAATAGTTCAAATTCATTGGATGAAAAAAATGCAAATAAATCAATAGCCTGCCTAAAAGGTACCACATGCACCATAAAACCTAAAGAATTGTATATGTGTATATGTGTGTGCTTTCCAATAGAAAAAGCTTAAAGTAAAATACTGAATGAGCATTACAAAAACTTGTGTGTAAAATATACTGACTATAAAGTGCTAAAGTTTTTTTTCTCTCCAATGTTTTTAACCTTAGTACTGGGGTGATGGAGCTATGCTCATTTATCCCTGGCCAACTGTCAGCCTGCAAACAGATTTGCCATCTAAGTTCCTTAGATTCTAAAAATACCCCCATGGTTTTTTGTCATTAATTTTAACATTATCAGTGACTAAATATCTAAACCAATGCTCTAAATTGTCACAAAAATGTTTAGCTAAGGCATTATTTAAGTTATGTTTTCTTATAGCATAGTCATGTTCACAGATTCATTAAGTGAATTTCCTCTCCGTTTTTACCTATGTAAAAGGCTAGGCATGAGTCACACGATGCTAAATAAATCACTGCTTTTGAATTGCAGTTATATTTTCCCTTTATATGGTATGTAGAATTTCGTACCATAAAACTGTTTGTTACTTGTATTTTATGGCACCATGCATATGCCCCACACTTAAACATACCATGCGTACTATGACTATTCATGAACTGTTTTTCTTAAATATGTCTTTAAAATTCATTCCCTTTCTGTAGGTGATAATGGGTCTTTCACCTATTTGTATTCAAATGTTAGATCATCTGTTAATATAGGCCAGTTCTTTGCAAATATGGTCCTTAACTTTCTAAAGTATTTGCTAAATGTAATAAAGATCTTGAAAAATCAAAGACCTGTTCAGTACTATATTTTGCGTGTCTGTAGTTATACCAGGCTCTACCATAGAGTAAGCAACCTCTTCTGCTATTGCGTCTGTAGAGTAACATTCATCTCCCAGAATGGGCTGAAAATGTCCATTCATTCTTTTCGTTGTGACTTCCTGAATCAAGTCACTGATTAATTCTGCAGGGTATGCTCTTTTAAGGAACATCGAGCGTAAAGTGTTGCACTCCTGAATAAAATTTTTCATGTCTGGTAACCATTCCAGCTGCCCTAACTAACCGTCCCTTCACTACAGATCTTTTTTGATGCTGAGGGTGTGAACTACTGTAGTGAAGGAAACAGAATAAGTCTCTTTCCTGTGAATTGTGGTCACATATCTCCCTTTCATTTCATCCTTAAATAAGTGAACATCCAAATAATTAATAAAATTGAAGTTCACATTTGATAATAATACTCTAATAAACAAAAGAGGATACCAGTTATTTTATCAGTTTTTATCGCTTAATAAAAGGGTTTTATTGTTCCACTGCTTCCTTCAATCATTTGGGAACTCTGTTGGAGTGTGTCTGGGAGACTAGTCCACTACTTCGTTTTTTATACTCTTTCAAATATATTAATAAAACTATCAAAAGTATCATCCTTTGTAAACTGTGGAAGATATTTATTAACCTTTATTGCTTTTGGGGTTCAGTTATTCCCTTCTCCATTACCTCCATGTTCCTGTCGAAGAGTCAGCATGTCCCTCTCATGTTGATGCTGCTTCTCATTTTCTTCAGCCTCCAAACACCACAGTCTCTCATTTTCTTCGACCTTGAAATGCTGCAGTCTCTCTGCTGATGCTAATTCCAAATATTTGGCCTCCAGTTCAAGTCTCTTTAACTTCAGACAGATTTTTAAGTTCTCTGAAGAAAAGGTGAACTGTCCTGTTTCTGAGGGTTGCAAATTCCCATCACCAGACTGGTTATCCTCCTGGTTGCTGGTCTGAGCTGTGACTAAAGCTGAACTAATTTCCTCTTTAGTCAGGTTGGCATGCACCAGTCCTTTGGCTTTGCACACCCTGGCCAACTGGTTCTTTATCAGCTTGACATAATCCTTCACTGACATCTTTGCCTGCTTTCCCCTGACTATCTATTAATGACGCTTTAGGAGTGGCCACAGTGTCACCAATATATATATATATATATATATATATATATATATATATATATATATATATATAGTCTCAAAGATTAAAATATACTCTAAAGGACCAGCCACATTTTGTCTCTGGCTGCAATCAGAACTATAAGATATAATCTTTATGGCCTAAACCACGTAATTTAATTTCACACTATTTTTCAATGTTAGCTGGACTGAGATTAACCTCTTCTCTTCCAGTATCCTCTGTAACAATATTAGGTTCAACAGTTATAATACAGTTTGATATACAGGTGTATTTTTTTTCTGTCCAGCAGGACCCATTGTTGGTACATTTTTTTAACACAAGCAACTTTACAAATACATTTTCAACACAAGTACCTGTACAAATCAGTTTGATATACAAACGACATATAATTTTTTACAAAACTCCAGCTAGCTATGTTAACATATGTTACACATCCACTGCTCTACTTCTCCTGGCATAGCTGGCAATGCCTCACATAGTCCCTCCCATAGTGGAGGCTTTTCAGCTATGATTCAGGTTATATGAAAAAATGCATTAAATGAAATACAAACTGTTTTGAGCAGCCAGTCACCCAGCTTTTTTTGAGATAGTGAGAAGGTGAGTAGCATGCATCCACCACACAGAGAGCACATGGAAATCAGGACTGAAACTAGACCATGGGACTGCTGCATTCAAAAGCCTTGACTTCACAGATTAGGTCAGACAGGCAGCATGTACTGTTGCTGTAAGTTACTAAGTTTCATAAAGTTATATGTTATCACTACACATCTGTTCAGGTTATTTATTTCTCCAGTTCTGATTCCATTATTTTACTTTCCTTGACCATGTTTCCTAATTCTAAAGTAAAAAACCCTCAAGCCGAAGGAGCCAGGACAGTTTAACGCTCTTTATTGGAAACAAAACGTTTTCGCCCCTGCTATGCAGAAAGCTTCATCAGAAACGTGAACAAAAGGAAACAGCACTTTTTAAAATAAATAAGACATGATGTCATTTCCTTCGGAACAGTGTGTCAATCACGCCAACAGAAAAAAGAACAATAAAAATTCTTTTATAGAAAAGTATATCATACATAAAAATACTAACAAAAAATACATTACATATAAAAATATAAAAATATAAAATTTAAAACTGGGGTACTATGGTAAAATACCAAAATCCATACCTTAATAGTATATAATGTATGTACACATTCCTAAATAATTACACACAAAAGGGATGGACCTATCTCTGATAACTTTTATATCTGAGTAGGGAAGAGATATTACATGATTCATTAAGACCAGGGTAAGAGTAGGCATCAACCCCAATTTGCCACTCTAATTCCCTCGTCTCCAAAAACAGTGACTGGGGTCCTCCTCTAGGGCCCATGGAGACATGCTCAATTCCCATAAACTCAAAACTGTGACCTATATTGTTAATTATATGCTTAGATAAAGCATTATCAAGTTTTTTATTTTTTATTGCATAAAGGTGCTGGTAGATTCGGTCACTGAGTCTATGATCAGTTTTCCCTATGTAAAAGCAGGGACAGCACACACAAAAAGCAGCATACACAATTGATTTTGTGTTACAATTAATTCTAGAGTGTATGTTGTATTTCTTATTCCTAATTGTAAACGAACTACCAGCCTTCATAAATTTACATCTATTACAGAAGCCACAAGGGCCATTACCCACTTGTCTTGAAGTATGCAAAGAATAGGAAGATCTTTGAAGTAGTTCTTTTAAATTCTTACCCCTTCTATAAACAATCGAGGGGGATGAGCCCAATTTCTGAAGTAAGAAAGAGCAATTGTGAATAAAGTACCAGTTCTTTTTGATAATTGCCCAAATAGAACCAACTTCTTTAAAAAAAGTTAGCACAAAACTAGTACTAAAGTCGGAAGTAGGCTGAGGAGTAGTATCAATATCATTTTCAATAATAGAGCAAACTGAGGGCCCTAAATCACATGGATGGTCGACAATGGTCAACTCATGAGAGTTGGAAGTTAATAAAGGTTTGTAAAAACCAGAAGATCTTTTTATAACAACCTCATCAATAATTTCATCAATCATGGAAGGCGGGTAATCCCTATTAGAAAAAAGATCTTTCAAGAAAGCACACTAAGTTTCAAAAGCCTCCTGTGTACTGCACATACGCACCGCCCTGACCAATTGACCTTTAACAATTGATCTTTTCTGTTTTGGGGGGTGATTACTAGAATAGTGTAGGAAGCTATTACAGTAGGTATCCTTCCTGTAAATACAAGATAGATAACAGTTATTGCAAAAATCCTTCATAAGTTTAACATCTAGGTAGTCAATTTCAATTAAAGAAAAGTGTGAGGTAAACTTCAAGAATGTGGAAGACGCATTCATCAGTTGTAACAGCTCTGTGGCTTCACTCTCAGAGCCTTCAAAAAGGATGAACACGTCGTCCAAAAAACGTGTATAAAACTTCACTTTTTCTTGAAAGGTAGGGTTAGCCCTAAAAAACTCTTTCTCCCAATAAGCGACTACCATATTTGCAACACTACCGCCACAGGGAGACCCCATGGCAATACCCTGTTTTTGCAAATAATAATGGTTGTCGAAGAGGAAGAAATTAGAAGATAGGGTAATTTCTAATAGTTGGGTAACAATGGATATTTCTTCCTTTGTTGCCCCTAGTCCCACCAACATGAGTTCAACCCATTCCACCGCTTCCAAATGTGGGATGGACGTATATAAATCGACTACGTCGATTGTTAAAAAATTATATGAAGGGTCAAAAACAATGTTATTAATAGATCGTAGAAAAGACCATGAATCCTTACAGATTTCAGGGATTTCCTTAAGGTATTTTGTAAGGATACCATGAATAACCCTGGATGAGGGGTGTGTAATAGAGCATCTGCCATCAACCAGGGCACGTAGTGGTGGGTCCCCTAGGTTTTTATGAATTTTCGGGATACCAAACATCACAGGTACCCTGGGAGAGGAGATATTGATGAAATTAAAAGTGTCTAGGTCGATCAGACCGTCAATAAACAAGTCCCTGAAATAGCCACTAATCTTTTTATGTGCCCCCACCATCTCATTCAATGATGAGCGTTCATATGCTGGTGAGTCCAGAACAAAGTGCATTCTCCTATTATAATCACAAACATCAAAAATGACCAGGCCCCCACCTTTGTCAGGTTTCATTACCCTGACGGGCAATTGGCAAACCTGGTCAAGTGCATTCCTTTGTTCATAAGATATATTGCTTTGATGCCTGGACCCCTGTACTCTTCCAAGTAGATGTCTAAGGTCTAATTCACAAACATTTTCAAAAATGCTCAAATTAGGATGGAGAGGAGGATTATAAGTACTAAGCAGTTTGAACATAGGACATTCACCATAAGCATTATTATCAAACAAAGTTTTCAAATTCAATTTACGCATAACATTTAAGATCCAACAAGATTTTAGCTAAGCAAGGCTTTTGATCTGGTACAAAAGTAATACCCCTAGACAATAGTTCCACCAGTCCTTGGTCAATAGAAGCACTGGAAAAGTTATAAACCTTAAAGTCACCCTTTCTGTTCAGAAGGATGACAGGTTTATCCAAACCTTCAAGAGGGGTTTCAGTCAAACAGTCAAAAGAAATTAGTTGTTGTATTTCCGTCGTTGTTGAAACTTGTTGTTCCAACCCCCTAAAAAAGGCCTCTGTTGGGTTCTATTATTCAAGTTGTTATTAGGGTTTTGGTTGTTAGCCCTAATCCTACTGCTCCTCCTTAACCCCTCATTAGAAGTACAGGGATCGTTATTACTTTGTCCATGGTTTTCAAATACTTCAACACCATCAGTCATAATAGGGGTGTCCGTTGGTTGGGTAGTATCCTCATTCGGATTCCTATTATTAGGCATGTTCCTGTGAATTTTAGGATAGGCAACCCCTTGTTGGTACGCCTTCCTATCCCTAACCAGTTTCTTTAACTTATTTTGTTTTAATTTCTCTATCAGCGCATCAATACTAGTAAAAATACGCTGGTAGTCATATTTATAACGTACAAAGTTTAGGTCCACCCTAATAGAACTGTCCAACTCCTCAGTTTCAGCCAAGAGGGCACAAATGTACTTATTATAGTGCTTGATCATAAGGTCAAGCAACTCTGCCCCTTGACGGTTAAACAACACAGTTAAATCGTCTAGGAAACCTTGATCAGACACCATTGTAGTAGGCGAAAACGAACTCCTTAAACCCTTCGGTACAGTATTTTCAACAAGACATTGCTGAAAATAAGAAACTTCAAGCTGAAGCTTCTTGATTTTTAACATGTTACTGTCAAGGGTTTTTAATTTTTCTGATAAGTTGTCAATAGAATTACCTACTTGGTTTTCCTGTACGGGTGGCCCAAAGCCCGTTGGAGTACCAAATCCGAGGCACTCAGTATTTCCAGCCCACGTAGCAAAAGATGGAACACCAGTAACAGCGCCGATATTCTCGCCCAAAATTTCACCTGGTGATTGCCTTTCAGTCTGCATATTACCTCCACTGGTTTGTAAAACCACCGAACTGCTCATAGATCCCATACCGTTACCCCCATTGGGAACAGTTGAAGCACCACGCTGGAAACCTGCCCTCTGCGGGAGGGCTTGTGCTTCCGTCAAACCTGCTGTCATTAGTAAGAGCTTGCGCCGCTATAGTCGGAACATTCACAGAGGCAGCTAATGTCTGAACGCAATTGCGGTTATCCTGCATCGGTTGTCCTGCAGGTATATCACCGCTAGCGTTACTGAACAGCGTTCCGTCAACCAAGGTGTTAGAACGAGAACCAGCAATAAGTTGACCAGAACCCTGGTGACCCTGAACAGGGCCAACAACCCCACGTTGGGTAAACACACTGTTCGCTTCAATGGAATTGAGTCGTTGGTCCAAACGCTCAAGCCGTTGATTCAAGGATGAAAGAAGTGAATGGATGTTGATAGATTCTTCATTCGGATGTATTTCTTCAGTCCGAAATAAGTTAGGCGTCCACGGGCTAGTAGAGTCACCAATCGACATACTTGTGTAGACCACAATCAGTAGAACAGCAAACTAAAGTAAAAAACCCTCAAGCCGAAGGAGCCAGCACAGTTTAACGCTCTTTATTGGAAACAAAACGTTTTCGCCCCTGCTATGCAGAAAGCTTCATCAGAAACGTGAACAAAAGGAAACAGCACTTTTTAAAATAAATAAGACATGATGTCATTTCCTTCGGAACAGTGTGTCAATCACGCCAACAGAAAAAAGAACAATAAAAATTCTTTTATAGAAAAGTATATCATACATAAAAATACTAACAAAAAATACATTACATATAAAAATATAAAAATATAAAATTAAAAACCCTTGACAGTAACATGTTAAAAATCAAGAAGCTTCAGCTTGAAGTTTCTTATTTTCAGCAATGTCTTGTTGAAAATACTGTACCGAAGGGTTTAAGGAGTTCGTTTTCGCCTACTACAATGGTGTCTGATCAAGGTTTCCTAGACGATTTAACTGTGTTGTTTAACCGTCAAGGGGCAGAGTTGCTTGACCTTATGATCAAGCACTATAATAAGTACATTTGTGCCCTCTTGGCTGAAACTGAGTAGTTGGACAGTTCTATTAGGGTGGACCTAAACTTTGTACGTTATAAATATGACTACCAGCGTATTTTTACTAGTATTGATGCGCTGATAGAGAAATTAAAACAAAATAAGTTAAAGAAACTGGTTAGGGATAGGAAGGCATACCAACAAGGGGTTGCCTATCCTAAAATTCACAGGAACATGCCTAATAATAGGAATCCGAATGAGGATACTACCCAACCAACGGACACCCCTATTATGACTGATGGTGTTGAAGTATTTGAAAACCATGGACAAAGTAATAACGATCCCTGTACTTCTAATGAGGGGTTAAGGAGGAGCAGTAGGATTAGGGCTAACAACCAAAACCCTAATAACAACTTGAATAATAGAACCCAACAGAGGCCTTTTTTAGGGGGTCGGAACAACAAGTTTCAACAACGACGGAAATACAACAACTAATTTCTTTTGACTGTTTGACTGAAACCCCTCTTGAAGGTTTGGATAAACCTGTCATCCTTCTGAACAGAAAGGGTGACTTTAAGGTTTATAACTTTTCCAGTGCTTCTATTGACCAAGGACTGGTGGAACTATTGTCTAGGGGTATTACTTTTGTACCAGATCAAAAGCCTTGCTTAGCTAAAATCTTGTTGGATCTTAAATGTTATGTGCGTAAATTGAATTTGAAAACTTTGTTTGATAATAATGCTTATGGTGAATGTCCTATGTTCAAACTGCTTAGTACTTATAATCCTCCTCTCCATCCTAATTTGAGCATTTTTGAAAATGTTTGTGAATTAGACCTTAGACATCTACTTGGAAGAGTACAGGGGTCCAGGCATCAAAGCAATATATCTTATGAACAAAGGAATGCACTTGACCAGGTTTGCCAATTGCCCGTCAGGGTAATGAAACCTGACAAAGGTGGGGGCCTGGTCATTTTTGATGTTTGTGATTATAATAGGAGAATGCACTTTGTTCTGGACTCACCAGCATATGAACACTCATCATTGAATGAGATGGTGGGGGCACATAAAAAGATTAGTGGCTATTTCAGGGACTTGTTTATTGACGGTCTGATCGACCTAGACACTTTTAATTTCATCAATATCTCCTCTCCCAGGGTACCTGTGATGTTTGGTATCCCGAAAATTCATAAAAACCTAGGGGACCCACCACTACGTGCCCTGGTTGATGGCAGATGCTCTATTACACACCCCTCATCCAGGGTTATTCATGGTATCCTTACAAAATACCTTAAGGAAATCCCTGAAATCTGTAAGGATTCATGGTCTTTTCTACGATCTATTAATAGCATTGTTTTTGACCCTTCATATAATTTGTTAACAATCGACGTAGTCGATTTATATACATCCATCCCACATTTGGAAGCGGTGGAATGGGTTGAACTCATGTTGGTGGGACTAGGGGCAACAAAGGAAGAAATATCCATTGTTACCCAACTATTAGAAATTACCCTATCTTCTAATTTCTTCCTCTTCGACAACCATTATTATTTGCAAAAACAGGGTATTGCCATGGGGTCTCCCTGTGGCGGTAGTGTTGCAAATATGGTAGTCGCTTATTGGGAGAAAGAGTTTTTTAGGGCTAACCCTACCTTTCAAGAAAAAGTGAAGTTTTATACACATTTTTTGGACGACGTGTTCATCCTTTTTGAAGGCTCTGAGAGTGAAGCCACAGAGCTGTTACAACTGATGAATGCATCTTCCACATTCTTGAAGTTTACCTCACACTTTTCTTTAATTGAAATTGACTACCTAGATGTTAAACTTATGAAGGATTTTTGCAATAACTGTTATCTATCTTGTATTTACAGGAAGGATACCTACTGTAATAGCTTCCTGCACTATTCCAGTAATCACCCCCCAAAACAGAAAAGATCGATTGTTAAAGGTCAATTGGTCAGGGCGGTGCGTATGTGCAGTACACAGGAGGCTTTTGAAACTGAGTGTGCTTTCTTGAAAGATCTTTTTTCTAATAGGGATTACCCGCCTTCCATGATTGATGAAATTATTGATGAGGTTGTTATAAAAAGATCTTCTGGTTTTTACAAACCTTTATTAACTTCCAACTCTCATGAGTTGACCATTGTCGACCATCCATGTGATTTAGGGCCCTCAGTTTGCTCTATTATTGAAAATGATATTGATACTACTCCTCAGCCTACTTCCGACTTTAGTACTAGTTTTGTGCTAACTTTGTTTAAAGAAGTTGGTTCTATTTGGGCAATTATCAAAAAGAACTGGTACTTTATTCACAATAGCTCTTTCTTACTTCAGAAATTGGGCTCATCCCCCTCGATTGTTTATAGAAGGGGTAAGAATTTAAAAGAACTACTTCAAAGATCTTCCTATTCTTTGCATACTTCAAGACAAGTGGGTAATGGCCCTTGTGGCTTCTGTAATAGATGTAAATTTATGAAGGCTGGTAGTTCGTTTACAATTAGGAATAAGAAATACAACATACACTCTAGAATTAATTGTAACACAAAATCAATTGTGTATGCTGCTTTTGTGTGTGCTGTCCCTGCTTTTACATAGGAAAACTGATCGTAGACTCAGTGACCGAATCTACCAGCACCTTTATGCAATAAAAAATAAAAAACTTGATAATGCTTTATCTAAGCATATAATTAACAATATAGGTCACAGTTTTGAGTTTATGGGAATTGAGCATGTCTCCATGGGCCCTAGAGGAGGACCCCAGTCACTGTTTTGGAGACGAGGGAATTAGAGTGGCAAATTGGGGTTGATGCCTACTCTTACCCTGGTCTTAATGAATCATGTAATATCTCTTCCCTACTCAGATATAAAAGTTATCAGAGATAGGTCCATCCCTTTTGTGTGTAATTATTTAGGAATGTGTACATACATTATATACTATTAAGGTATGGATTTTGGTATTTTACCATAGTACCCCAGTTTTAAATTTTATATTTTTATATTTTTATATGTAATGTATTTTTTGTTAGTATTTTTATGTATGATATACTTTTCTATAAAAGAATTTTTATTGTTCTTTTTTCTGTTGGCGTGATTGACACACTGTTCCGAAGGAAATGACATCATGTCTTATTTATTTTAAAAAGTGCTGTTTCCTTTTGTTCACGTTTCTGATGAAGCTTTCTGCATAGCAGGGGCGAAAACGTTTTGTTTCCAATAAAGAGCGTTAAACTGTCCTGGCTCCTTCGGCTTGAGGGTTTTTTACTTTAGTTTGTTGTTCTACTGTTTGTGGTCTACACATGTTTCCTAATTTTAATACTTTGATTGCAAGATCATAGTTACTGTGTTCACCCTTACATGGTATTTGTACAACCATTAAGTTAGTTTATGTAAGAAAGGAGGATGTCATTTTGAAGTCCTTTCCATGATGGAAGTGTGTGTGTGTGTGTGTGTGTGTGGGGGGGGGGGGGTGGGTGCAAAAACTCTGTTTTTGTTGTGTAATTTTCATTTACAGGTAGTTATGTTTTCAGCCATTTATAATCAAATACTTATCATCATAGAAGAATGTTTGGATTCCTGGTTCAATTATTGTTTGCACAGCTGTATAGCAGTTGTATGTTCTCTTCACAATTGTATGGGTCTCTTTTAGGGTTTGCAGCTCTGTGTGTGTGTGTGTGTGTGTGTGTGTGTGTGTGTGTGTGTGTGTGTGTGTAATATACATGGCTATGCACTGACTGGCATCCCATCTATAACTTTTTACTACTACCTACCCTCACAGCCCCGATCTGGATGAAAACTGGTACAGAAAATTGATGGAAGGTGTTGTTACATTTATTAATTTATTTTTACCAGACATGACTCACTAAGTAAAAGTGCATTTTTCAGTAGTAACTTGAAAACTTTGGCAAGTAGAGAGTGAGGGAAGTAAACACAAGTCTGAAGGGTGAAGCTCATTAGCAGCTCATGCCCTTATTCCTTATTTACCGCAATGTTTTTACTATGTACCTCAATGACTGCCTACTGTACTAATTAAAATTAACTTCTAACCTATTATGTATTAAAATCAATTGTATGTTCTATATTTTGTTCTTTCATGTACTGCATTCTGTTGTAATGTGGAAATTTTCTCCATGGGCCTCCGCTGAAAATGGACCTGTATCCATTCAGACTTTCCCGGTAAACAAATGTAAATAAAATAAAAGTAAATTATTCCCACCTTCTTTATTACCAGGTCAGTAAGGTTGTGATGAGTTTGCTCAGTAAGAAATTTTAACATTCCTTCAAATGGTACATCAATCAGGTGTGGCTAGTTCATGACACCCTCTGGGCCATTCAGGTCCTGTTTCTGTGTCCTGCCCCCAACCTCCTTCAACATATTTCGTTTAAAAAAATGTTTCTTGTTTTAAACAGTAGCAAACTATTTGCTACAAATGCAGTAAACATTTGCTACAGTTTATACTCTGCCTGAACAGCATGCTCATGTTTTAGTTTTAAAAAAAATTCTTCTTTTAAAACTATAGCAAACAGTTGCTACATTTTATACCCTACCTGCACAGAATGTTATGGTGCTCATGTTTTAGTTAAAAAAAATATTTTTAAACTTTAGCAAACAGTTGCTACAGTTTATACCCTGCATGCATGGAGCACTACAGTGTTCAGGTTTTAGTTATAAAAAAAATTACTTTTAAACTGTATCAAAGTGCTTGCTACAATGTAGCAGTTGCTGCAGTTCAGACAACACAAGGAGCACTATAGCACTCAGGTTTGGCCACAGATGCAATAAAGGCTTTTAAAAGCCAGTATTGCATTAAAAAGATATCAGGATTGGCTAATCGCACCCCCAACACTTTGTGTATGGAGTAGTTGCCAGCCTCACTCCTTTGTAGCTACACTACTGATTCCAACTATAATGATTTACAATAGTAGGAGAATGGAGAGTTGGTGCATCTACTGCAGCAGTAAAGAATTTGAATATCTACTGTTATGGGTAAGTACAGCTTATATAACTGTACTGTGTTTATTATTCCTACTACTGCAGTATCCTTTAAGTTATATGAGTTCATTACCGAAGCCTATCCAACGTGGGAGGAGGAGGAGGAAGGATATGGATCCAGAAGCCCCTGAAGGATGGTCCTAACAAAGCTAGACCTGGACTTTGAGAAGGAATACACTTTGTAATGCTTTGGAAATGTATGTACACTGGGCCATGTAGCTGCTTCCTGAATGCTTCTAGAGTCCACCCCTTTCCGGTATGTCATCAAAGAAGATAAGGCTCTAGCAGAATGTCCCTTGAAACTGCCTGGAATAGATTTGCCATGGCGGGAATTGTGATGCCCCCACACTTGGCCAGTAATCAAGGAGCCTGAATCCTCACAAGTGACACTGGAGAGGGATGTTCACTTGGATTACAAATGGATACACCCAGTATTTCCAGATGCAGACCTCTCTGCATCAAGCACAGTTTCCCTTAAGAGCACTCAAGTAACACACTCATCCTGGGATCTGGGCTTCTCTCTCTCTGTCTCTCCCCAGGTTGCCAATAAGGCTTCCCACTGGCACAGCTGCAGAGTTAAGTCCTCAGATGAGTGTCCAATCCAAGTCCTCCACCACTCTCTCTCGCTATGAAACCAGTGTTTCATGCCACTGCTCCAAGTAGCTCACACATATACATTGTGAGATTTGATTTTCAGACACACACACACACACACACACACACACACACACACACACACACACACACACACACACACACACACACACACACATGCACATACATACCTTGGAAAGGCTGGCACAGATTTACCTGACCCTCTTGTGCCCAGACTATAAGGTAGTTATCCCTGTCACCAAACACTACAAAGCCAGGTGCACTTGCAAGGGTAGCTAATTATACTGACTGAAATTAATACAAATGGTAATTTTGACCAAACAGCCAGGTTTTAGGCCACAGTGTCTCCAATAGATATAAGTACTCTCAAAGGTTAAAATATACTCTAAAGGAGCAGCCAGACTGAAAAGTTTAAATATATTTAATAATAAATAATAAAAGAACATGAAAAAGCTAAATATCAATTTACAGTAAACTCTAGAGTTTCAGTCACAGAAAATATTAAAAATAACACAGCTGGAAAGATTCACACAGTTACAGAAAAAACAGTACTTAATTATTCTCATTATATTTTCCTGACTGATCTAAAGAGTTATTATTCCCTGATTACTTACTAGAGAAAGGTAAGATGAAATAGGTGAGGGGTCCTTCTATGTCAGGTTCCAAGAAACAGATTGTCATGGGACTTCAGTCTCCGCTAATATTAAAACATTATTTCTGTACAGAATGACATCACATACATGTGATCATCTGACTTCTGGTTCCCAACCCCTGTTTGCTAGAAACTGCAAGGATTTAGCACCTACATGTCAATAATATACACACAAGAGCATCACTCAGATTTGGTGTAGCTTCTGGAAGTCATAAAACAATTACAAACTTCTACTCCTCCTACATAGACAAATAAATCATGCTTCTTACAGGCATTGTATCTCTGGCTTCATTCAAAACTGTGAGATAACATTTTTATGAACTAGGCCCAGTGATTTAATTTCTATTTTTCTAAGTCAGGTGGGTTGAGATTAACCTCTTCTCTTCTAGTATCCTCTGTTACAATGTATTCATTTCAACAGTTACAATGCATATATTTAATCAGTTATTACATGCATGTATATTTTGTCTGTCTGCAGTACCCACTGTTAGTACATTTTTAACACAATCAGGTTAACAAGTACATTTTTTAACACAGGTATCTTTACAAATCAGTTTGATATACAAATGATATATAATACTGTACAAAATTCCAGCTAGCTGTGCTGGCATATGTTACACATGGGTCTGCTTTGAAACATCTAAAACCCATAACATCTAATTTCATAACATTGAGACCAGAACATCTAAAACCCATAACATCGAATTTCATAAAATCTAACACTACAAATCACAAGAAAATAACATGCTCTCCACATATAACAACACCAAACTACAAAACACACTTTTTACTACATTTCTAATGGAGGGAAAGCCCCCCTGCATGCCCATGTGGGGGGTTCTGCCCCCCACCCCCAGTAAATTAAATATACCAACTCCAAGATCACACTACAGTGCGAAAAAGTTAATTTCCTAACATCACTGTATCAAGCCCCCCTGCAGAAACATATTAAAAAATGTGTTTGGTAGTTTGCTGTCATTATATGTTATTATATGTGGAAGGGATGCTATTTTCATGTGATTTGTACTGCTAGATGTTATGAAATTCAATGTTATGGGTTTTAGATGTTTTGGGTTTTAGATGTTCTGGTCTCAAGGTTATGAAATTAGATTTTATGGGTTTTAGATGTTTTGAAGGGGACCCATTACACATCCACTGCCCTACTTCTCCTGGCATAACTGCAAATACCTCACATTGTCACAGGAATAACAAAAAAAGCAATATCTGAGGACAACCACCTGGAAATTGTCTGTTTACATACATGGGTCTATATTAGAACATTGACTTTTTAAAACATCGAATGTTCTAATATCGACCCCTATTCAGCAAACGCTGACAATATCAAACATGAAGAACAGTGATTTTTTCCCAGGGAAAAAATTGCTGTTCTGACACACATATACACAACACAAGCACTCACAGCAATCCACACACATACACCTAAAATCCTACATCTAACCCTACACTAAACTGTACATACACCACTAGCTATCCACTTACCTTAACCCAAACCCTAACCCTAAGGTCCATCACTATCACACACTCACCTCACCTGCACCCTAACCCTAACTCACCTACCCCGCCCTAACCCTAACATCCACACAATCGCAAACTTACCTGCCCCATGCCCTAACCCTAACTCACCTGCCCCGTGCCCTAACCCTCACGCCCACACAATCGCACACTTACCTGATCCCGACCCATAACTTTCCACCACAGTGCTGAAAATAGCAAAGCCACAGGAACAGCCAACCAAATTCCTTCCCTAGGAAGATATTCGGTGTTTTGCAGCTTCACCATTTTCAACGTTCACTGAATAGGGGTCGATATTAGAACATTCGGAGTTGTGAATCTTCGATGTTCTAATATAGACCCTAGATAAACAGTGTCCCCTTTTTAGTCCCTTGATAAGAAATAAATTGCTAGCCAGCTTTTCTAAAGGACTTAGTTATGTCAAGATTGTGCTTGAGCCGCCTACGCATGCCCCAAGTAAGCAGAATTCTTTCTCCCTAGTTTTTAGGTTTTGGGTAGAAAATTAGGAGACTGATGGCTTGATTCAAAGTAAATTATGAAACCACTTTGGGTATGAATCACTGCTTTGTATTCTTAAACAGACCCTATCCCTGTGGAAAATCAGAAAGTGTTCACCCACCATGAGAGCATGCAAATCAGATACTCTTCTTGTAGATATCAAAGCAATGATAAGTACAGTTTCCTGAGACAAGAACCTTGACTCAGCTTGATGGCCAGGTTAAAAGGTGACATACTCAACTTCTCCAGCATAAAGTTGAGATTCCAAAGAGAATCAACCTGTTTACAAGGAGGTCTCAGGTGCAAAACACCTTCAGAAACGATATTACCACAAACAGAGAAGAAATAGGAGGACCTTGGCAGACATGCTGAAATGATTTGTAGTGATAACTGGCCAGACAAGAAGGAAGTAGAAAGAATGCTGGCATAATCATTCTGTATTGTTGGTCTGTCCCTTTTCTAAAATGACTCCTGCTTTTGTTGCTGTTTCTGCTCACTACATCTCTTTTTACCACATTATTTGCTAGAATATGAATGGCTTTGCTTCTTTGGCTTTTTTATGTAAGACGGAGACCTACAAGATTTATATTTGGGGGATGTAAAAATATTAGAAATTTCCTGAATCGGTTTCCCCTTTCATGATATTGAGAATCGGGGTAGCAGAAGAGCCAAACAATACCTCCTTACCTGAAGCAGAATCTAATATTTCAGACTTTAACTCATCAGCAAATGTTTGTTTTTGTCCCCAGGTATGTTTTCTCAAAACTGTAGCAGTAGCAGTGGCCCAAAACATATTACCTGCACAATCATACACACTCTTCAAGGTATGTTTGGATACGTAGCACAACGCAGAAACAGTATAGTTAAAAAAAAAAATTCTTCTGTAGGAGGAGTGGTAGCCAATTCCCTCAGACTGTCCATATGATGTCACATAAACATCCACATATATGCCTGGTGATTCAGAATTCTTAAGGCTAAAGTGGAAGAAGAAGAGATTGCCTTACTTATGCAGTCCAACGTCTTGTCATCAGGAAAAGGGTTCATGTTAAGAACCAGCCTATTGCCAGCATGAGACAGAGATGAAATTGCTGCTGGATCAGCTCTAAGGTGAGAGAAAATAAATTTATTAGCCTGAGGCACTGCATACAATTTATCTGCTTTTTAGGGACTGATGGCTAGGTATCATGATGATTACAGGCAGCATTCAACACATTCTCCAGGGCTGTCAAGATAGGTTCACAGGCTGATAGGTAAGTATTAAGCTATCTGCCTATGTGGGTCATTTTAAGCCTAGCCAGTTTTCCCTTTCAAAGGTGAGAATCAAACCTCGTTCTTTGTGTCTGTGAAGTAAACAATTTAACTATTATACCAACTCCCAAGTCAAAAGGAATGAAAAAGAAATGGGTAACTGTTTGAAATGTTGGGAACTGCAAAAGTGAGTCCTGAAATATAGAGACTGAATGAGCAAAAGAGAGGATATATATATATATATATATATATATATATATATATATATATATATATATATATATATATATATATATATATATTATGTCTGAGATGCCATTTCTTGGAATATTCCCTTTTCTTTGAGATATGGTAATCTCAGAGTTGGTATATGTGATGATATTCTGTAGTGCCATCTGTGCCAGGGAGAGTAGAGCAGTGCATGTGTAACATATGCCAGCATAGCTAGCTGGAGTTTTGTAAATAATTTTATATAATTTGACTATCACACTGATTTGTACAGATGCTTGTGTTAAAAATGTATTTGTAAAGTTGCTTATCTCACACAACCACACTCATCATCTTGCCTTGCTGTAGTAAGTAACTTAACCAGGGAACAGTAATTCTTTAGTCTATCAGGATTAGTTAAGTATTGTTTGTCTGCATTGTGTATCGTTCCAACTGTGCTATATTTTTATATCTCATGTGGCTGAAACTCTGGTGTTTATTGTAACTAGATATTCAGTATTCTCATGTTTTATATTTTATTATTTCTAAATCTTTCATTGTGGCTGGTCTTTTACAGAATATCTTTAACATCCTAACAGTACTTATACTTATTTTAATAATACTGTGGCCGCTCCTGAAAGCCTTGCTTCATTGGTCAAACTCTACCATTTGTATTAGTATTAATTTTACTCAGTATAATTGGGTACCCTTGCAAGAGCCTTAGAGTAGCTGATTGGTGGCAGCTTAATTACCTTATAGTCTGGGCAGAGGGGGCACAGCTGGTAAATCTGTACCAACCTTTCCCAGGTGTGTGTGTGTGTGTGTGTGTGTGTGTGTGTGTGTGTGTGTGTGTGTGTGTGTGTGTGTGTGTGTGTGTGTGTGTGTGTGTGTGAAGATCAAATATCCAAGTGTGTGTGTCAGCTACTTGAAACAGGGAGACAGAGCTCCAAAGTGGCCAGTGTGGAGTCTTGTTTAGGGCAAGGAGAGAGACAGAGAGCCCAGCCCCAGATCTGGAGTGTGCTTCCTGTGTGCTCTTAAGGGAACTTATGCTTGGTGCAGAGAGTTGCTGCTGAAAATATTGCATCCATTTTTGCTCCAAGTGTCTGTCCCTTACCAGTATCAGTGGTGAGGATTGAAGCTTTTTGATTACTGACCCAGAGTAGGGACTGTTACAGTATACATAACTTCTGGGGGTATGAGGGGTGCAGGGGGCTTGTCTTCCCTGCAAAAATAAGTTTTAAGAAGATCGATCTTTGAGATTCACTCCTCTCCTGTTTTCCATCTTCTTTGTCATCGTGCTGATGTTTCAATAAGGAGCTGAGTAATGAGGTATGTCCATTGATAACATATCATGGCATCTCATCAGTTCATGGGGGAACATCTATTTGTTCCCATAAAATTACTTTATTCATCCTGGCTATGGTGTGATTACAAGGACATTGCTCCACAGGAGGATAAGAATTAACATTTTCCTCATAATCAAACAGCTGGGCTTGTTAATCTGTAGGAGAAGAAGCCCTATCTCTGTCAAAGTCAGAGTCATCAGCGTCTACATCAGAACACTGAATGCTAAAAATAGCGAATGTTCTTTTACCGGACTTAAAAATGCGAAACCTTAAAACATCAAAGGTACAGATCAGCAAATTTTTTCCCAGGGAAAAAAATTTACTGATCCAAAAAAAACAAAACAATGTACAGCAAAATAAATTGGGGGGCTGTGGCCCCCACACCCCCCAACTTAACTATACCAACTCTGAGATCACACCATAGTGGAGAAAACAGCAAAGTCTGGGGAACGGCCCATCGATTTTTTTCCCTGAGAAAAAAAATCAATGTTCCGTGCCTTCGACATTTTCAGTTTTCACGTTTTAAAGTTCAATAAAAGAGCATTCACTAATTTAAGCATTCGCTCCTCTGATAGGAACCCAGTCATCAGACTGTATTTCCTCAGAAATTGTTTTACATGAGTTGTAGTGGCTTCTGCATACTAAAATTCATTGCCAGTGATTGCCTTTATTTATTTATTTATTTACATTTGTTGATCGGGAGTGTCCGACTGGATGTAGGTCCATTTTCAGCGGAGGCCCGGGGAGAAAAGCTCCACAGTTAAGATAAACAGACAGTAGTTTCATTGGATTACATAACGATTAACAACTTAACATAGCAATTAATTACAAACATATTTACAGATGGAAAACATAGTACATCAGTAGACGACTAGAATCTTTATCTGCAAAGTACATAACAGACATTAACAAATGTTACAATAAGAAGTTCCTGCTGTATAATACGTACTAGGCTTATGAGCATCTGAGCTTGCTATAATCAAGGTAGTTAGTGGGGTGGAAAGAAAGGTAGTGGTTGGATGGCGTGGGTGATATTAGAGTGGGAGTTGCAAGGGCATAGCCAGCATGTTTTTAGGTGTGCTTTTAGTTAAGATTTGAAGTGGGTGCATGATGGTACGGAGGTAATTGTGGGTGGGAGGGAGTTCCATAATTTGGCTATGGCGCAAGAGAATAGTGCTTCATCAGCAGAATTATTGGCTTTAGTGATCTGCAAGTGATTTTTGTTGCTGGATCTTAGTGGTCTGGTGGTGCGATAGGCTTGCAGTAGATTCTGGAGGGATGGGACATTTAGTGGATGGTTTACTAGTTTGTGGGTGAGTGATAGTTGATACTATTGAAGGAGGTGAGGGAGTTCAAGCCAGCCCAGTTCAGCAAGTGAGAGACTGTGGTGACTACGGTAGGATGCCCCTGTGGTGAATTTGGCAATTTTGTTGTAGCAGGTCTCTAGCTTGTTTAGACCGCATTGCCTTAGGTTGGTATATATTGGAGAGGCATAAAGTAGGGTGGAGATAAGGTGGGAATTTGCTACTGAAATCTTTGCTGCTTTGGTGAGAAGTTGCTTATTTCTGTATAATGCTCCTAGTTTTTTGTGGACTTTTTTATGGTCGTGGATATGTGAATGTCAAATTTTAGTTTATTGTCTATTTCCACTCCTAGCAATTTGGGGTGTTCAGTTGGTTATATAGTGGTGTTGTCTTTTGCTGTGATGTTAAAGTGAGAGTTGTTTTGAGTATGTTTGGTGGGTTGGAAGATGAGTAGTTTAGTTTTGTTTGGGTTGAGTATTAATTGGGCATCGGATAACCAAGTTTCAACAGAGGAAAAGGCTTCCTGTGTGACTTTTTGCAGTTTGGGTAGGGACCGGGCTGAGCAGATGATGGTTGAGGCATCTGCATATTGTATGAGTGTGCCATGTTTGGTGGCAGAGGCTAGATTATTGGTGAAAACAGAGAAGAGTAGTGGTCCAAGGATGGATCCTTGGGGAACCCCTATGGAGACAGGTAGTTGGGGAGATATGTCATTCTGCCATACAACGGATTGCTGGCAGTCAGACAGGTAACTCTGAAACCAGTTGGTGACTGATTGAGAGAAGGATAGGTTATTGAGGACAGAGATGAGTTGTTTGTTTGGGACCATGTCAAATGCTTTAGATAGGTCTAGGAAAGTAGCAGAGGAGAGATAGCCATTGTTTTTATGCTGAAGGATAGTGTTAGTAAAGGAGAGTAAGGCAGGAGTGGTGCTATGGTTTGGTCAGAAACCATGCTGAGTATTGGAAAGGAGGTTGTTAGTAAGGAGGTAGTCTGAGACCTGAGAATGTATGCATCTCTCTAGTATTTTGGAGAGTGGTGGTAATTAGTTCTGTGGAGGGGGCGCCTTTGTGGAGGGGAATTATATGTGATACTTTCCACAGTGTGGGAACATAACTTTCTGACAGAGATTGGTTAATCAAGATGGATACTGGGTAGGCCAGAGCATCAGCTGCGGTTTGTAGGTATTCACTTAGGTGGTTGTCTGCTGATAATTTGGTGGGCTTAAATTTAGTTAAGAGTTTTTTTATGTTGGAGGTAGGTACAGGAGAAAAAGAGAAGGCAGTGGGGAGATTACTGGTTGAAGGTGTAGGTTGGAGGGGAGGAGGGTTGTGTTGTTTAGCTAGTGATGGTATGGTTTGTGTGAAGTGTGTGTTGAATGAGGTAGCAATATTTTTGGAGGAGTGAGGGATGTTAGGTGGAGGGCTACTGACTTTACCTGGGTGGAGGATGGAGTTTATGGAGGACCAGAATTGTTTGGGGCTGTGTTGGGAGGAGTCTAGGGCAGACTGGTAGTATTGGAATTTGTCCTGTTTTATTAGCTTTTTAAATCTATTGCGTAGTTCTAGGAATTTCTGTCTAGTTGAGGGGGTTTTGGTTTTGCGTCAGTGCTCCCAGGCTTTATCCCTGTTTTTCATTTCTGACTTAGTGGTTTTCTGTAGCCATGGGGAGGGTTGTGCTTTCGTTCTGGAAAGTCTTATGGGGGCATGGTAATTAAGGATGCTCAGGAAGGTAGTATTAAAAAATTCAACTGCGTCATCAAGACTGAGGTACTTTAGGGGATACCAGTTACATTCTTTGAGGGATGAGATGAATGTGAGTGGGTTAAAGTTTAGTTTTTTACGTATTTGATGGTAGATGACAGGTTTAGCTTGGTATAGGTATTTTCAGAGTAGGAATGTTGGGGAGTGATCATTGAGGCTATCTGATAAGCAGCCTGTTATATATGACTGGGGGCTCTTACTGACTAGTATCTAGTCCAGGGTAGTGTGCTTGCTGGAGTTTTTATTTATCCTGGTTGGCGACTGGACTGGTTGGGTGAAGCCATGAAGTTTTATATGATGAGTTGGATTGTTGCCAGAACAGGATTGCCAGTCAATATTGAAATCACCTAAAATGGTAGTTTCTTGGGGGAGATGGTGGGTAGACCAGCTGAGGTTTTCTAGTGGATGAATGTTTTGGCCAGGTGGGAAGTAGCATCCAATTATGTTGATGGTTTTGTTTTGGTTTATTTTGAGGTTGGTATATATTATTTCTTCATTGCCTATTTGTGGAGCTGATGATTTTAAGATCTGGATGTTTAGATGCTGTTTAAATATTATAGCTACACCGCCTCCTTTCTTGTTTAGCAGGTCTACTCTTAGTATGTCGTAACTGGTAGGGAGTATTTGCTCACTGGTAATGTGGGGTTTTAGCCAGGTTTCTGTCAGGATGACTATATCAGGGGAGTACAAGTCTATGGTGGCATGGAGTTCATGGACTTTGTTGGATATACTTCTAATATTTAGTCTTAGTAGAAGGAAGTCACTTGGCTTTCTATTGGCTGTGATATGGGAGAAGTTGTGATTTCTAGTCTGATTATGAGGATTGGGGTTGGAGATGGTAGGGCCAGGGTTGGGGTGGATGTCTCCACTTAGGGCTAGTTTTGATATGCATGAGGTTATTAGTTTTCTCAGTTTTTGAATGTGTTTGTTTATTATGGAAACTTTATGATTGTGCTCTGTGCGTAATAGGTATGGTGGGAGGGATACTATGTTAAGTTGTAGGGATGCTTTATGTTTGAGTAATATAGTTGGTAGAATACGCGGATGTGCATAGGGATGGTTCTTGAGTTGGTGGGAGGGGAGCTGAGTGAGGGTGAGACATGAGTGGCGGTGTGAGTAGTAGTACAGTGGTAGGGAATGATGGAGCTTTGGTAGGATGTAAGATATGCAAGGAGAGTGCATGCAGTGAGCATAGGTAAGGTATGCTTGTACATGTTAGTTGAGGAGGAGTGATAGTAGTGGGAAAATGGAGGAGGTAGTGTTGGGTTAGCACTGTGGTTGGCTATTGGAAAGATGGGAGGGGTTTGTGAGTGTAATAAAGGTAGGACCACTGGGGGCGGGAGGAAATAGGGGGCAGGGTGGAGAGCGAAGCGGGTAGAGACCCTGTTAGTTGCTCTTATGAGGGGGCTGGAAACAATCAGGTAATCACCACACTAATACATATCTTCATATCTATCCCTAAGAATAATACCTTTTGTCAAAAAAAATTCAGAGTTTCTACAAGCAGAACACATAGTTTCACAACAATAGCCTCTATTAGTTCAAAAGACACTGACAACTTAGAATAGGGGTCCCTGACAGTAAATGTTCAGTATTGTGAAAAATACTGGGTTTCTTAAAGAAGAAATAACACTTTTAATACAAAAATAACATATACATTATTTTTCTTAAAAGTGCAAGAATTTCTGCAGTGAGTTATTCCTCAAGGGGGACTTGTCTGCCAGAAATTCAGTTGCTGCTCCTGTGAATCCTGAGACATGCTTTCTCTCGAGAAAGCAAGCAAGTACTGAAAAAATCTTCACTTTGACTGCTGGCTTCCCTCCTTGGAATTAAGAGTGAAGGTGTGTGTTTGTGTGTGTAGGGGGAGCCACAGCTTTGTGAAGCTGGCCAGTTGTTTCCTAGGCAGGGAAACAACCCAGACAGCCTAAAGGCTATTGCAGTAGTGGGGGTGCTGAATGTCTGCTTCTATATTTCTGAGAGGTATTACTCAACTGAGTGCATTTTATATGTAAATGGCAACAGCATCCCAATATATTAAAACAGCTTCAACTTCAAACATCTTTATATTTCAGAGTCTACAGTCTACTTTAAAACTGGGACAACCAGCCAATCCTGCAGGCTGTGAAATGTTGTGTTTCTAGGAAAGATATACAACCAGTTCAAATATTGGGATTACTGGCTTAAGGTACCCAGATCAGCCTCCAGAGACACTATCTAATCCCTAGTCTCTTTAGTGTGAAAGTTTCATATAACGTATGTATTTTATTCCCTCTGTGCCAATATAAAGTTTTATAAGATAATCATTGAGCTGAGCAAGATTGTACAAATATACTCACTAGGTACAAAACTCAGAAAAAAGCACCTCCTCAAACATGATTATAGAGTTTCAGTAAAATCTGAGACTGGATAATGTCCGAGCACTATAGCTAACAGTTATACAATTACCAACAGCGCACATGGGAAGGTATGTTTTGCATGAGTGAGTTTGCCATTGACTTCTACAGTAATAAAAATGTCCACCAAATATTATAGTGAACTGATTATTAGGAAAATAGAACGATGATAAACCCTCCTTTACTATGCATTCACAGCATACTTGGCATTGTAATTAGCTGACAGAATCTAATGGGTAAGCCAGACAGGTAGAGTATTGCAGGGGTGGAGGGTGAGGGATTTTCCTTCTCAGTCTCCAGTGACAATGAGCATGTCACATAACTGTAGTCTGTTATTTAAGGGACGACTCTTGCACCATTAAAGCAATGGACAGAATACAAAACAGTACATTAGATTAAATGGGGTGATGTTGCACAGTAATAATTAAAAAAAAAAAAAAAAAACACAAATAACTGGAATGACTGACTGCCCTTTGGAATTTAGCTCTGTTTTCAGACTAAGCATTCAATCTGCAGTGTTTTTTTAATGGTGTTGCTGCTCAGGTTGCAGCCTCATGCATATCTTTTGCTGATAACAAACATGAGGAGGGCTGTTGAGGTAGCAGCTGGTTTTGTGAAATGACCTCTCAATGACCTCCAGTCAAAGGTCTCTTATCCTTGCAGAGAAAAAAGCACTATATTAGGTAAGCCATTTAGAGAAAGTCTGCTTAGTGGCTTAGTGATAGGTATGCCTAGTCTGTCTTACATGAATGACAAAAACATCACTTCAGACATCCTGATGCTTTTGTTCTGTCAGTACAGTACCTACGTTTTATGGGAATGTCTGAGATCTGCAGCTGTCTCTCCTTCTCTATTCTTTATACTCCTGCTGTCGGAAGACAATGGGAAGTGGTATGGATTGATTAACTCGGAAGACTGATACAACTTGAATAAAAAAAAAATGAAGGATTAATTCTGAGATATCCAAATGAACTACCAGATAAGATTTGCACTTTAAGCCATGCAGCTCACTTCTCCTTGATATAACATCCACTAAAATGACATTTTCGGTTATAAATTTTTAAGATCCACCCACGTTGCTGGTTCATTTGGACCTAGATTCAAATTTTCAGTTAGAAAATTTAAATTCCTAACTGACAAAAGTGGGTGTTATAAAACATTATACAATGACTCTGACAGATGAGTTAGCAAAAATTCCAGTCTGTAAAGAGCTACAAAATGAGGATACACACTGTTAAACTCTGGTAGAAGAATAAGCCAGACCTGATAAGTGTTGTCTTCTGCCCACTTGCTGATTTTTATCTCTTCACACTGCAACAACAGCTGAGATCTTTATCACTACTTGTATCTCCCAATTTGACTCCATACAGTTTCCTTTTTCCTTCTTTTTCAGCTCTTTCCTTTCTATTCTGATCAGCTTCATCCACCTCATCTCCTGGCTTACCTTAGTTTCTCTGTAGTTGTCACTTTCTCCAATGAGGTGCAATGGTGTGGATCGCTAGGAACATCTGTCTTACAGCTCCAAGATGTTTTCTTCTATTTTTTCTTTCTAGATGGTTTCTTCTATTTATGATTTATCCTTCTCCCAATGTAGTAGGCTAAGAGAAAGTTGACAGTTTCATATTCATTATGCTGCCAGGAAGAATCTGGAATAAGACTTTTTTTTCCTTTTTTGATGAGCTGGAACCAGTTCTATGATTCCTTGATGTAATAACTCTTGTAAGATTGGGAGACTTGGACTTTACTTGACTTTTAAGGACCTGATGAGTATCTAAAGGAACCAGAGGGGAATTCCGGATAAGTTTGCACCCAATTTGAATGATGTCTAGAACCGAGATGTCTGATGTTATCATTTCCAAAGGGAGAGACAGTGGAAACGTTATTCTGTAAGGCTGGTGGGAAACTGGTCAAGGTGGAGGGAAGATGTGAATCATAAGTTGGAGCTGTTTTCGGCAAAGAATCCCCTAAATCCCCTAAAGTCTGATTTCTGTTTCTCCTGACACTTTTCTTAGATACTTTATTTCCCTTTTGCAAGGATTTGTGACCTTCACGGTAAAACAAGGAAGATTTTGAGGCATAATTTCACTGGAACTTTGGAATGGGGGAGAGAAAAAAACTATTTGAAATCCTGCATTATTTTCCCCTTCCTTGCAATGTTTTAAAGATTTCAGCAGAGGCTGGTTCAAACAGATTATATTTATCTAGAGAGGCATCTAAATGTTTAGCCTTTAAATCATCAGGCAAGAACTTTAGATGAAGCCAGGAATACCTCCTAAGGATAGATCCAGCAGCTGCAGCTCTAAAATGGCATTTTCATCATAGTCACATTTGACAGAATGTCTTGCTAATGGAGTGGCTGAATTGTGCATATTCTGCAAGGCACTTTTGTTGTCAGAGTCAGGGATATAGCTTACTCAGATAGTCAACAAAATATCCTGTCATGTGGGTTTGGCCATTTACAGCACAGAAAGAAAGAGTGGCAGAAATGTACACTTTCTTGCCATACTTACTCATAGCCCTTCCGTCTTTATCATTAGGCACTGCTTTAGTAGATGGCAATACTTTAGAGTCCTTATCAGATTCCACTGAGATCATAGCTGAGTCAGAGAAGGAATTTTTATACAAAATGTATAAAAATCTGATACTTTACAAAACGTTATCAGTTTGATCAATCTCTAGGTGCAGGAGGTTCTGATTCAAGTGCTAGAGGTGCAGATAGGAAGGTATCTTCCAATGAGTCCAACATGGGACAGAGTCCCGATGGCTTAGGGACATCCATGTGTAAGCAATCACAGTATCGTTTTTTTGATGTTGAACAGTACTTTCCATTCTAAGCTGAAACAGTGAATCATTTTAAGAATAGTGCCATTAAAAGACAATTATTCTGTTAGAGAGTCAGAAGACAATGTGTTCTTATGTTTTGAGTCCTAGCCAGTAAGAGATTCAATCTGGGAAGAATAAGTCAGAGACTCAACATTGGAATCTGAAAAATCATCCTCTTTAGAAGAGGTGTCTATTTCTTTTTTGAGGGGTGAAGATTGATGAAGAGAAAAACTGAGGTTTAAGAGACAATAAGGCTTTCAAAATCCATTGGCAAAAATTGTACCACTCTCTTTTCTAATCTGTAGGAGAAGGGGTGACAGAAGGTATTCTACTCTGTTTCCTCACTTTTTCAATATCTAGAGATATAATGCAAGGAGAAGTACACTCCAGTACTGACATAAGTTAATAAAGGTCCTCAATATGTCCTCTTGTACAAGAGTCTGTGAGATACCTTCTGGATACTCCCAAGTAGCCAGCTGAAGTTCCTCCTTAGCGGCCTTACCATCTGTTTATCAGTCAAAAGAGACATACCTGAACCCTGTGCCTTGTCAGCATCTGAAGGAATCTCCACAGTTGGGCAAAAGAAGTGGTCGAGCAGTATGCAGGCTCATCTTGTGCCTAGGCAGAGATGCCGGACTGTGACTGGACAACAGAAACCACTACCTCTTTTGGCTTCTTGCATTTTTATGTGGCTGCTGATGGACACCCAAAAGTGATGACTCAGAGGCCATTTTCCCTTGAGCTCATTCATTAAACTGTCTGTTTTCAAGACACAAGTTGAGGGAAGCTACATGACTTCTTATAGATTTTGGAACAAAGGATTTACAGAAAAAACACTCCTTACAGTTATGCTTAGGTCCCAAACAAAACAAACACTTAGTATGTTTATCTTTGTGGGGTATCGGCCAGCCACAGTCACATTTATCTCTTCTAGATGACATGAAATTCAACAATTTTTAGTCAAGAATGAGTAAAAATAGGAAGGGTCCCCAACAGGATAATGATCTGCTGACACTGAATGAAACTGGCACAGACCATATAGCTGGAAGACTACAGTAACAAACTTAATCTTCCTTCATGGACTGCTGGCAAGACAGTATTGAGGACTTTCACAGCTGTACATCCCTTAGGTCATAAGATGGATGCCTAAGGTTTTGTAAACTGAGCGGATATTCACTATTCAGATGGTTTCCAGCTGTTAGCAATACTGCAGCAGTGATCTTATGAAGAGCACCTATCTATGAACAAAAGTTCCACTTTTTTTCTTCCCTTCTGAATTATTTTACTCATTCAGTACCTGCAAATGAACACTTGTGAGCAGTGTACTATCTTGTTAAACAAACGCAAAATAAAAAATAACATAAAGTTGGTCTCAAAGACTGAAAACAATAATAATATATTCTTTAATGATATCAGCAAACTGAAAGTGAAAAACTGATTGTGCAAATATGAAGTTCAGCTTCTTTCCAAAATGTTGTGGATTTAAGTAGTACTGATGTGATCTTCCTTCTCCCACTCCCCTTAAATGAACTTTACGTACTTATCATAACACCAGATCCCTGCTGTCTTCCTCTATCTATCTCAGCTGTTGGGTTTATTGGATTTGACTGGATCTGAAGCTGGCAACATTTAGACTCTTGGATCCAAGGCTCGGGCTCCTCCCTTCAACTCATAATTTCTCTCCATTCTCACAGGCCCTCAGATAGAGTTTTCCAGCCTATACAAAGGCTTCTCCCAGAGGACAATAGAACAATTTCAGACTGTGATAATGACGTGGCCCAAGATGGGTCAAGCACAGTCAATCAAGGGCACAAAAATGGCTATTGGATTGGGGGGAGTGGAGGGAAAGTTGAGATGGATGGAAGAAAACAAGATGGCTCTAGTGTTATGGTAAGTACATAACTTTTGTATCCAATATTATATTTTCCATCCACCTCAACTGTTGGGACGAAGTCCCCAGCTACTAAAAACCCAGGAGGTTTCATGGAAGGATATTACAGAGAATGGTGGAGCCAAACAAAGCCTGGAATCTAAGCTGCAGGTCCAGCTTGTAATGAGAAACAAAGGTATAAATGGCAGACCAAATAGCTGAGCACAGATATCATTAATAGGCACTCTGACAAACCTGTGGATGTTGCAATTGCTCTAGTAGAATGAGGTAGAGACAATTCCTTGGCTTTGTAAGTAAAAAAGCTACAATCAGACAGCCACATGGACAGTGTAACCTTGGAACCATTATCCCCCAATTCAGCCTTGGAAAAGAAAAGAAACAATTTATCAGTTTGTCTGAAATTCTTGGTTGTGTTGTAACTAATATTGCAACTATCAATGAACATTCAGTAAATGTAAGATATACTCCTCTTTGTTCAAAAAATTAAGGAAGAAAACTGGCAAATTAATGACCTTATTTAGGGTATATTCTGAAGCCACCTGAGGAAGAAAGTTAGGGTTGGTTAAAAGTGAAACAGTATCTTTGTGGAAGACAAAATACAAAGGCTTATGTGACAGAGCCTGAAGTTCTGAAATGCTACTTTCCAAAGTAACTGGCACTAGAAAAAGTGTTTATTAAGAAAAAAATTGAAGTTATACTAAAGTTGCAGGTTGAAAAAGCATCTTGGTTAGGGTCTGAAGTAAAATAGTAATATCGCAAGGTGGAACAGGGTCCCTTAAAGGTCCAATATCAGAAGGATATCATCTCATAAAAAATGCCTTAGCAACTTCAGTGAGGCAACAGGAGTATGGTTCTCTTCCACATAAAAGTTGGAAAAAGCTGAAAGCTGAACCTTAATAGTGGAAAAAATATCACTCTCTTGAAACACACTTACCAAAAACTTCAAAATAGAATACTAAAGGGGCTGAAAAAGGGTCTACAACATTGAAAATAGTGCCTCAGAAGACTGTTGACACAGAGTAAATATTCTGTAATTTGGGAGTTTGGCAATATGCAAGGTGGTATCCTATGAACTCTATCATCTGAACTGGAGTTGACTTTGATTTCTCCATGTTGATTGGAATTCTAAGAAGAAACCATACGTGATGGGATGGGAGGTTGGTGTAATGGTTAAGGTGCTTACCTTAGAAACACAACATGCAGGGTTTGATTCTCACATGGGGTAATTGGCTAGGCTTAAAAAATGACCCCAGAGGACAGTTAGCCTAGTACTAATCTATGAATCTATGAATCTATGAAGCAATGGGTCCCTGGCTCAAACAAGTAGATCCATAGTGAAATCAGTTATGAGCCAATTGTCTAAGTATGGGAACACCCAGGATCCTGCCATGCATTTGGTGAACACCCAAGGGGCTGTGGTCAAATTGAATCACAGTGTCATGAATTGAAAGTGACTGGCTCCCAGCCAAAAGTGGAAGAACCTCCTGGACTGCCTCATAACCTTCGTGTGATAGTAGGCATCCTGTAGGCCCACCTAGCACATCTGGTCACTTTCCTCAAAAGAGGAAAAATGGAATGAACCAGGACATTCCAAAATTTTGTCTGTCTTACAAACTAGTTTAGATGACTCAGAATTGGTCTGAAGCTCCAGTTTTTCTTAGGACCTCAAATGAATCTTGAGTAGACTATGGGCTTTTGCTGGTCTGGTGGGACCTCTTAGATGACTCATTTGTTTAGCAGTTTTATATTACTTGTTTTGTGGTTGGGAAAAAATGGAATAACAATAATAGTTATGATTCTCTGCACCAGAAAAAAATTTCCATATTGGCTAACCAGGCTTGGGGATGCAGAAACAAGCATGCACCTACTGACTCCATCCAGAGTGTGGCAGCCTGGCAACTTTACAGGAGCACTAGAAGGGTTTGTTGGCAAAAGGCCTCAAAACCCCAGGTTGTGTGGACCACATCTGCCATGCAGGTGACATGCAATTAATTTGCGCCCCCCCTATGCTTTGGGGGAATCTATCTCCAGAAGTATCACAAGCAAAACCCAGAAGCTTGCAGAACTACAGTCTCTTTCCACCATTTTGGTTCCTGGAGAAAGTCCTGGGGGTGGGGAAGCAGATACCCATGGCACACCTAGTTTTGCAATCTTGTTCACTTCTGATGAGCATCTCTTTCACTTAAAGCCCAAAAAGGGTGGCCTCACCATAAGGGGCATTCAAAAAGGATGTCTTGACGTTCTCAACAAAATTACAGAGATGCATCCGGGGCTGTCAATGCAGAGCAATGCTAGTACCTTTTGCTCTTGAACTGCCACATGCCACATTACATAAAAGGCACATGAACACATCAGATATGGACCGGAGGGGTAGTCAGCTGTGAACCCACAGTCTTGTGGGATTCTAAAAACAACTAACCTGAGATACATTTCGACATATCTTTGGAATGGAGCTGAGTGTGAACTGCAGACCACTTCTCTGGAGCTAGGCAGAGCTTTCTCAAAGGCTTCAAAGGGGAAAGCTGAGACCGCACATGAAAAAGGACCTCTGGGGATCCAAAAAAACCTGACAGAGGAGCTCCTAGAGACTTAATCTGACTCAGCTCCAAGGCTGACATCAAAACCAAGCTGTCCAGCTCTGATGCAGACACAGAGTCAATCCAGACCTCCATGGATTAATACCGAAGTCTGGGCTCTAAGACCCCTAAAGTTCTAACAAAATCAGAGTTCAGCATGTAAGGGACAATGCTGGAGTTAAAGCAGTCCAGGCTATTGACTCCAACAAGGACTTCCCACTGGGGAAGCTTGGCTCTAAAACCACTGGATCTGAAGGTTGGACCAGAGAAAGAGAAACTAGAATGGGGGTGGTTGGGGCTGGACCCAGCAGAAGGTGCAGGGAGGGCCCTCAGCTGGTTGTGGGTCCTCAGGAACTTTCTCATCCTTCTGGCAATGTTTTCTTCTGAAAGGCTCCTCGACAAATGTATGAAATTGAAAGAAGAAACTACCGATGGGGGCCTAGAAGACCTGTGAGAAAAATTGTCTTGTAAGAAAGGCAGATGGAGTCAGGGACTGGCTGGCTCCAGAAAGAACCTCGGAGAAGGAGTAGGAGAATAGATCCTAACTGGCTCCAAAAGAGGAACCAGATATGATGGTCAGGGAAGGTTAGCAACCAGACTCAATGATCTGGAAGGATCTGGAGATCTTTTTTAGGTTTGTCCTTTTCTTTGTCTTTCACTAATACTTTCTCCTTTTCTTTCTCTTTCTCCCTTTCCTTAAGTGACTTAGTCTTTCCCTTGATTTCTTGCTAAATGGGGAACCAGAGACGGATGAGGCCAGTTTTCCTGCAGTAGCAGGGAGAAGGCCTTTCAAAACTAACTTTGTGCAGTGATCAGAAAGGACCCTAGGCCCAAAGGAAGAGAAGAACAATCCTTGTCATGGTGAATTGCCCCAATGCAGTAAAAGCACTGAAAATGAGGGTCCTGGGGATGGAGAATCTTATGACCACACATGGTGCACTTTTTGAACCCTGAAGCCCCTGGGGATAGGGAATCTCGTGACTACACATGGTGCACTTTTTGAACCCTAAAGCCTTGTCAGACATCTCAGGATGCTCATTTACTCCAAGAAGAAAAATGTAACTAACATTAGCAAAAAAACACTAAGATAAAGGCAGTACAAAGACTATTCAAAAAGCCTATGAACACTATGAAAGGCAACCAGGTAAATAACTAAGTAGATAATACATAACAATAAGAAACATTTAAACCTTTCTTTTTTATATAGCAGCAAAGGGAGGAAAAAGGCAGAAAAAAAATACTTTGACAGATAAATTATCCAAAAGATATTCAAAGAGGTAGTAAAGCAGTAAAATACTACCAACAAGAAAGAAAGGAGTATAAATCTTGTCAAAAAATGGACTTATTTCATAAAAAGTTCCACTAACAGCACTGAGCTCTGGGATCATGTTTGCCTCTTACAAGCAGTAAATGAGATCAGAGGAACTGTGAGATTGGAGAGGAATTTTGGGTAGAGGGGAGGAGCCTGAGCTTCAGATCCAAGACTCTAAAAGTTGCTGACTTTTTCTGAGATAAAGGGTGAAAATTCTTCTTCTTGTGGATTTTCTTGTTTAGGGGTTGCCACAGCAGATCACCTGTCCGCTCATGAGTGTCAGTAGAGTTTTACGGTGTCGAGTTGCCAGCCTGGCGCCCAACTTTCCACGGAAGGCACACACACACACACACACACACGCGCACGCACGCACGCACGCACGAACGCACACACACACACACACACACACACACACACACACACACACACACACACACACACACACACACACACACACACACATGCCTAGGCCATTTTAGAGTGCCTAATCCACCTACAGCATGACTTTGTAATGTGGGAGGAAACCGGAGCACTCAGAGGAAACCCATGCGACCACAGGGAGGACATGCAGACTCCGCAGAGAAGGCACCCCAGCCGAGGATCAAACCACAGAACCTCTTGCAGTGAGGCGACAACACTAACCACTGCACCACCATAGTTGCCCTATAAAGGGTGATAATTCAAAAAAAATTAAAAAAGAAGTACAAAATGTTGGTTTCCTATACACTTTTGATTTAAAACCAGTATTGGTCTGCAAAATTAATGCATCAAGAAAACTAATCTTCACCTTGTCATGACATGATGTAAATCTTAAAACAACTTAGTGGTCTTGTTCAAATATTCAGCAAAGTATGTAATACCCATTTCAGGACCATCCCATGAAATAAATATGTTGTCCAGAAATCTAAGATATAGGTGAACATGTTTAAAAAGTGCACTATTAAAAAAAAATGGTGGCGCCCTGTGTTGCAGCAGCTGCTTCAGCTCAACAGGAAAATGTGCATTATTATAGCAATAACCCACACCTGGGTGTGGGTAATGCTGGATTTACCCACAGTTGGTGTGGTTTGGTCATGAGGGTGAAGCCCGAGTGGCCAAACAAAGACAACCATGGGTAAATCCAGCATTACCCACACCCAGAAGTGGATTATTGCTATTATACAATGACATTATTTAAGAAAAAAAATAATTACTTTTCTTAAATAATGGCATTATATAATGCCTCCTTGCTGCCCTTCCGCAGCTGTCTGGTATTCTGCAGCAGTTCTGATCTACTGCGCATGCATATGCTTATGCAGTACATCAGAGCTGTGGGCAAAAGCAACGGAGAAAGCAAGATCTCCGTTGCTTTTTACAAACTGTTTCGCTATGTTAAAGGAGTTTAACATAGCGAGACAGCTTTAAAAAAAGCAACAGAGAATCTCCGTTGCTTTTTTTAAAGTTGTCTCGCTATGTTAAACCCATTTAACATAGCGAGACAGTTTTGAAAAAAGCAACAGAGAAAGCAAGATCTCTGTTGCTTTTTACAAAGTGTCTCGCTATGTTAAAGGAGTTTAACATAGCGAGACAGCTTTAGAAAAGCAATGGAGAATCTCCTTTGTTTTTTTTAAAGCTGACTCTCTATGTTAAACACGTTTAACATAGCGAGACACCTTTAAAAAAAATTAACGGAGACAGGAAGATCTCTGTTACTTTTTTTAAAGCTGTCTCGCTATGTTAAACTCATTTAACATAGCGAGACAGTGTGTAAAAAGCAACGGAGATCTTGCGTTCTCAGTTGCTTTAAAAAAAGAGTTATACTAATGGAAAAAGTTCGGGCGACCGGACCTTTTTTTCTATTAGTATAACTCTGATTTACAATGTGCACGTTGACCAATCAGCGTGCATGTTTTAGAATATTAATTGGGGGGGGGGGTCATTGTATAATTGTTTTGTTTTATGTCAAAATCATTGAAAAGAACAGAATCTGGGCAAAAGCAGAAGGAAAACTAAGTCATGACAGTGATAACTGACTTTCAACCCAGAGTGCAGAAGGATTGATGGGCTGCTATCTGCAGGGCCTGTGAGGCCTACAACACCGCACGAACTACAGGAACTTGGAATTATACTCAAACATGGTCCAAATTGCCTTGTTTAAGCAAAGCTGTCTGCTACCACATACACAAAGTGGAAAAGAAGGAAAAGATGTGAAAGAACAAGGGAGCGCGTATCTTGTGCTGGACACTCTGCCAGGTTAAAAGCTAATACATACAGGCCTGTACTCCCATCCTTGCTACTTGCCAATGTTCACTCCTTGGATAGCAAAATGGTCTACATGAGACTGAAATTAACCACTCACAGCAAGGTGAGAAACAGCTGTGTACTTATGTTTACTTAGACATGGCTAAACAATAATATAAATTATAGTGCAGTCTATGTAGAAGGGCTTAAATTATTAGAGCAGGCAGAAACCAGGCACTCTGTGGGAAATCAAGGTGAGGGGGTGTCTTTATCTATGTCAGCAATAACTGGTGCATCAACTGTGAGGTGGTTACTAAACACTGCTCTGAAAATATTGACTTTATATCATTGAAATGCAGACCTTTCTATCTACACCAATGTCAACCTAGCATATAAGGCAGTACCTCATCCACATCTGGGTAACTCAGATCATCTCTCCATTATGCTACTACCAGCATATAGGCCATTATTAATCAGAGGAACTCCATCCAGGAAACAAATAAGGGTATGGCCAGAGGGAGCAGTCTTAGCACTCCAGGACTGCTTTGAAAGCACAGACATCAATATATTCAAGGAGGTGGCTACTATGAAACAGAAAATTAACCTGGATTAGTACACAGAGTCCATGTTGGCCAGTATATCAAAGTGTGTGGATGATGTGACAGTCAACGAGAGCATCATCACATGAGAGAATCAGAAACCCTGGTTTTCAAGTGGAGTGTACGAGCTCTTGAAGGCATGCAATGCTGACTTTAAGTCTAAAGATAAAGATCCCCTTAGAGAAACCAGAGTGAAACTAAGTAGAGGAATAAGAGAGGCTAAGCAGGCCTATGGACAGAAAATTTGGGGTCACTTCTCAGACTTTAGAGACTCCAGGTGTCTTGGCAAGGTATACAATCTATATCAGACTACAGGCCCTTACATTCTCAACGTGATGATAACATGGAGTTTCTCAATGAGCTCAACCCTTACTTCTGCAGGTTTGAGAAGGGAAACAATACAACAGCAATGAAAATGCCCACCAACCAAGAAGATGAAGTGTTCTGCCTTCACCCAGCAGATGTTCAAAGGGTACTGCAACAAGTAAACCCAAGAAAGGCAGCTGGTCCTAGCAATATTCTGGGGCAGGTGCTCAGGGACTGTGCTAACCAATTAACTACTGTTCTCACCAACATATTCAACATCTTTCTACATCAAGCCACAATGCCCAAGTGCTTCAACAATACAACCATTATACCACTGCCCAAGAAGTATCCACCCTCAAGCCTGAATGACTACTGCCCAGTAGCTCTCACCTCCACTTTAATGAACTTCTTTGAGCGACTGGTCAAAGACTACTTAACATCAAGTCTTCCTGCACTACTGGACCCACTCCAATTTGCTTATTGATCCAACTGATCTATGGCAGATGCCATCTCACTGGCACTTCACTTATCCTTGGCATACTCGAAGAACAAAAACCTGCTATGTCCACATGTTCAGCTCAGCCTTCAACATGCAACTGGATTCTGGACTTTCTTACTGACAGACCACAAAAGGTATGCATAGGCAACAACACCTCAATGAGCATCACACTGAACACTGGAGTACCTCAAGCATGTGTTTTGAGTCCCTGCTGTTCACCATGCTGGCACAGGACTGCATCGCTAGGTACAACACGAACTACATTATTACATTTGTGGATGATACTACACTTGTCTGGTGTGACAACAACAACCTCACTCTCAATGTGAATAAAACAAAGGAGATAACAGTAGACTTCAAGAAGAGATGCAAGACTCATTCTCCACCCACAATCAAAGGAGAAACAGTGGAAAGGGGGAAGAGCACCAAGTTCCTCGGGATGCATATCGCTGAAGACTTGTCTTGGTCAATAAACACTAATCACATTGTCAAGAAGGCGCAACAGCATCTACACTTTCTAAGAAGGTTGAGGAGAGCAAAACTACCACCTTCAGTTCTCACAACCTTCTATAGTGGTACCATCAAAAGCATCCTGACTAGTAATCTCTCGGTGTGGTATGGAAACTGCATGGTTTCAGATTGCAAATCCCTCCAGAGGGTGGTAAAAGTGGGTGGAAAGAATTATCAGGTCCACGCTCCCATCTATCCAGGACTTGCACTCTGCTTGGTTCCTAAGCACAGCCATGGAAATAGTCAAAGACTGCACTCACCCTACCCATGGTCTGTTCTTGTGTTTGTCTTCAGGCAGGAGATACTGTAGCTTACATTGCAAAACCACCAGATTTAATAGAAGTTTTTTCTACAAACCATCAGACTTCTGAACTCCAGTAATAACATACACCATGCTAGTCATTGAGGTCTGGAGTTACAATGCTGAAGTAATTCACAGACATGCAATAACTCTATGAAAGTACAATCTTATACCTTATGTGCAATATTAATGATGACAAGTTAACATTCTGTGCAATATGCCAAGTTAGCATTCTGTGCAATATGCCAAGTTAGCATTCTGTGCAATTTGAAATCTGTCTGATTTAGATCTGTGAAATAATTTTGGCACTGACAAAGAAATGTAAGTGGAATAGTCTTGGTGCATGTCATTGTACTTGTTACTGCACTGCATAAATGTCTTACTGTTGTTTTTGTTGGATTAGCTTTAGTATATGTGTTATTGTTTTACTAGTATCAGTATATGTTATATGCACACTGAGTTCGAAGTAACGCAATTTCATTAAGTTGCACTGTTGTGCAGTCTGAAAGACAATAAAGTTGACTTTGACTTTGAATTTGACATATCTTTTTTTCCTATGCAAGCAAAACCAGGTTCGCAAATACTGGGGAGCAAGATGCGCCCGTAGGAATCCCCTTGGTTTGCTTGAAATGTTCACCTTCAAAAAAAGATATAATTATAATCCAAGACAACGGAAGTCAACTCAACTATCAAATTGATTTTGTTGTTAGTTAAAAACTCACAGTGCATTCTACTATCACGGAAAAAGTCTAAACCCTCATCCTTGGAAATAACAGCAAACAAGTCCATAACATCAATGGTCAATAAAATACGATTATCTTGCCAGATGTTACTCTTTAAATGCCTAAAAAGTCCCGTGAATCTCTCAGTAAATGGGGTACAGTGTCATATCAGGTTTAAGCCATCTTTCGACTAGGAAAGCCAAGGGATAAGTCTTCAAACCTGGGCAGCAACTATCGTTCTAAAAGGGGGATTCATAATGTCCTTATGAATCTTAGGAATACCAAATATAGTGGGAATGGTGGGTTTAGAAATTTTCAGAAAATTGTAAGTGTCAAAATCAATTCTTTGACTGATCAAATAATCCTCCAAATATGAATCAGTTCTTTGAAATGCAATGCTAATTTGATTTTTTGAAAAGGGAGTATAAGAATCAGTATTATGTGAAATATTAAATGTGACACTATAGAGTCAAAAAGGACAGTTCCACTCCCTTTATCTGGTTTCATAATTCGCAAGGATCTGTCCTTGCACAATGTATCCAACAGAACTTTTTCCTGTTAGGAAAGATTAAAAAGATGGCAACAAGTTTTAAAATGAATCTCCATGTTATACATATCACCAGTAACAGTCTTTTCAACTATATTAATAATAGGATGTAATTGGGGGTTAAAATACTTCCCTTTTTATTTCTATTACAAGTAGTCCTAGCCAAATCAGCATTGACATCAACTTTATCCCTCTTATAAAAATATGCAACTACATTTAATTTTGTATGAATGACTGCAATTCTAACAAAGAATCAGCTACATCAAAATTCCTAGTAGACACAAATTTAAATCTTTTTTGAAACAGAAAAAAATGTTTTTTAGTGACAGGTTTGTTTGTATAATTAAAAATATTATAATATTTACAAGACAACACTATCCCATTCTCGTCAGTAGTCAGTACCTCCTCCTCCCTCTGTCTTCCTGGGGTAGAAATTTCCTGTGGTGTTAGGTAAGATGTTGAAGTGTTTGGACCTGGATCCAAAAGTGGTTTGGATCAAACGGCCAAAGTTCTGAGCTGCACTGGGTTGGAAAGTCCTGCTGGTCAGAAGTAGAATGAGAATGATTTACATTAGATGTCTCTTCTGTGGATGTCCCCAGTACTACCTCAGAATAAACAACACCTCTATTTTCTGAAAAATTAACATGTGCTTGGGTAGTATTAAAATGCTGAACATTCTGAGAAGGCACCGTGTTTTTAATGGGGTATGTCTTTTTGTTGTCATATTGTCTATTGTCTCTCAATAATTTCTTTTGTTTCTTATTAAACATTAAATTACATTTCTTATCCACCTTATGAAACATATTTTTGTATAAACCTCTATGCTGTTCAAAAATTAAATCATGTTGGATGTCCGAATTTAAAGTCTCCACCTCAGACAGTAATGATTTGATATTAATTTTACTGTGTTTAATTAACATTTCCATTAATTCAAACCCATGTCTATCAAACATCTTAGTAAAATATGCATACATATCACTGTGTTAATTTAAACCAAAAGAAAATGTAAACACCCGCAAACCTTGGGCACCAGTTGTAACTTAAATGTGGTCTTAAATAATTGTTGTCAGTTTGTAAAGTCTTAATTTTAATCAGCTTCTTTTCCAGTGTGAAAATCATGTCTTTCAATGAGTGCATATTGTTACAAATGACAATGCTCCCACAAGAGCTGACTAAAAGAAAAAGGAGTACTTTGGAAATGAACCAGAGACTGGAGTTGGCAGATGGAGATCAACAAGACGAAAACCAGCCACTCAGAAATTAATGAATAAATGTGAGATTACAAAACATCAATCACATTTGTGAAATATGGAGAAAAAATAAAACCTGGAAATATTAGACTTATTTGACTTTGTTAAAATTGTAGTGGACTCCAAAACTTATGCCCTACTTCATGTCATTAATGTCTGGAAGAACATTAAGGGAGAGAGGAAGGAAAGAGGTAACTGTAAGTAAAAATTTTTTGTCCTTAACAGTATTTTTATAAAGCATGACATATACTTCATGTTATTGAATAAAGTTTTTCAGTTATTTTTTGTGTGTAATAGAGATACCAAAATAAACAGGTGCCCTTTTTTCTACTTTTCTTTCTTTCTTTCTTTCCTTCTTTCTTTCATTTCTTTCTTTCTTCTTGTTCAGTTTTAAGAAATGTAGGCATTGCAATGTCAAAAGAGAAAAAAAGCCTATACAAAAGAGTATGATATAAGTAAAACTGATATGCTTTTCCTTACTTTTGCAAAAGGGAATGACTGGATTAATGTCCTTGGCTTGCTCTAACAAGTTTTAAGTGGAAGCAAGTAAATAAACGAATAATTTAATATAATGAAAAGTTTTCCTTTAGCAATTAAATGTTCTCTATGCAACATGAAAAGCGTGCAGAAGCCAATTGTGTATCTGGTTCTCATGTTTCTATGGAGACAAACTAATAAGAGCAATAACATCAGAATACCTTTTTTTCTTTCAGTGGATAAAATATAATGTTTTCTACATCTGGGAGAGGAATAAAGATAAGACAAAAACAGACAGTACTTAGTGTAAGTAGAAGCACAGGCTCTACCATGCATCTTAGCATGGATAACACAAGGGATAGCACAAGGAATAAGAAACTAAGAGTAATGCTACTCAACGCCAGAAGTCTAAACCTCAAGATGCATGCACTCAAAACTCTCCTTAGCATGGAGAACATCGATATCTGTGCAGTAACAGAAACCTGGTTCAAGGCTCCCGAGAGTACCCCAGCACTACCAGGTTATACCTCATACCATGCTTTTCGGCCCCAAAACTTGGACCGAACCACAAAAGGAGGGGGAGTATCAATATTTGTCAAAGATACCCACACCTCCAGGTTGGTGGCACAGCACGAAGCATCAGAGACTATCCATGTGCAACTAACAGTGAGTAAAACTGCCTTCCAGTTTATAGCCTGCTACAGACCACCCTCTCAAACCCAGGAATCCCACTCAGCCTTCCTGAGAACACTGGAAAATATGAAGGTCTCTCCAAACACCATTATACTGGGTGACTTCAACTACCCAAATATAGACTGGGAGCATTACTCTAGCTCCAACACCCTAGCCCAAAGGTTCCTAGAATTTATTTTTTATTTTACATTTTATTTTATTTTACATTTGTTTACCGGGATAGTCCGACTGGACACAGGTCCATTTTCAGTGGAGGCCCGGGGAGAAAAGCTCCACAAATAATTACAATACATTCTCTTGGTTAACATTAACAGTAAGACAGAACCTTAGTTAATTAACATTAGTATGATATGAGATAGCATTCATGAAGACAGTTACAAAGTTAGTTACATTACAATAGTAGAATTTGCAGACAGTGACAAAGTTAGTTACATTACATTAGTAATATTTGCAAGGTACAGGATATTTTGGCTCAGAGTACAGTATGTTTGTTGAATATGGATCAAAACAGTAGTTTGATCTGAGATTTATAGAAGTATTTGCTAAAATTTGTGCAAAAGGGGTAAGATGGTAGAGCATAATTGGTGATATAGCTTTGTGTCACTAAGTTATTGGTGGTTGAGGACAATGGTGTTTAAGTGAGTACTAATAGTTGTGACTTATTTGGTCTAGCCTGAGGGAAGACATGAACATTGCCAGTGTTGCATAAAATGTGATTTTATGTTTTTTTTGAAGAGGGAAGGTGAGGATATTGAGGTTAGGTGATTGGGTAGGAGGTTCCAGGTTTTAGCAATGCAGCAGGCGTAGAGTGATTTGCCAGCTTCATTTTTGTGCTTGATGACCTTTATGTGGTTTTGTTGGGTTGATCTTAAGGTTCTGGAGGGAGTATAGTGTTGAATTAATTGTTGCAAGCCTGGGGTTTTCCTAGGGAGGTAGTAGATCTTATGGACAGTGGTGAGTTGGTTGAGTAGAAGGATTTGGGGTAACTCAAGCCAGTTGAGTTGTCTGAGGGATTGGCAGTGATGGGACCTATATGTGGCTTCATTAGCAAATTTTGCAATTTTGTTGTAGCATGACTCAATTTTTGAAAGTTCTGCTTGGTGAAGGTTTGTTAAGACAGGGGAGGCATACAGAAGTATAGATAACAGATGAGTTCTGGCTATGGTGGCTTTTGTGTGCCTGGTCATGTAGTTGCGGTTTCTATAAAGGAGTCCCATCTTTTTATTGACTTTCTTGATTGTTTGAGAGATATGGATGTCATATTTAAGTTTATTATCAATTACTACTCCTAACAGCTTGGTGTGAGGAGTAGGGGTAATGGTAGTGTTGTCTTTGGATATTATTGAAAAGTTATTGTTTATGGGGGGGGGGGTCTACTTGGGCTAAAAAGAATAAGTTGAGTTTTCTTTGGGTTAAGTAACAATTTGATGTTTGTGAACAATTCTTCGGCAAGGGTAAAGTTATTTTGTGTTATAATTTGGAGTTCATCAAGGGTGCTAGCAGCACTTATTATAGTGGTATCATCTGCGTATTGGACTATTGAGGTGGAGGGTAGGGATGGTGTAATGTCATTAGTGAATAATGAGAATAATAGTGGGCCAAGGATGGATCCTTGTGGTACACCAATGGTTATTGGGAGTAGGGACGACAGCTGGTTTTCCCAGAGAACAGCTTGTTGTCGGTTAGATAAATAGCTACTGAACCAGGATAAGGTGGAAGAGTGTATGTTAAAAGTGGCAAGTTTTTCTAGTAGTAGACTGTGGTTCACCATGTCAAAGGCTTTAGATAGGTCTAGGAATACTGAGGATACAAACAGGCTGTTGTTTCTGTGGGCATTAATATTATTTGAGAAGGATAGCAATGCTGTGGTTGTACTGTGTGATGGTCTGAATCCATGTTGGGGTTGTGACAATAGATTGTTGTTAAGCAGAAATTTCATTAGTTGCGAGTGGGCTACTCAAATGCTATGGAACAACTTGTTACCACTCCCACAAGAGGGGAAAACATACTGGACCTGATCATCACTAACATGGGGACTCTATGCTCCAGACCAGAAGTGTATCCCTCACTGGTAAGATCAGACCATAAACTAATCTCACTGGATATTCACATCCCGACCCCCACCCCCTGCCCAGAAAACCACAGTGAAAAACTTCTCTAAAGCAAATTTCACACTCCTCAAAACCGAGGTGGAATCCTTCAAAGCCCCCGGGCCTGTGGAAAATATGGCCCAGACCACTGAATCCTCTATAAACGCATTCTATGAACACCTTCAGGAATGCATGGATCATGCAATCCCAAATAAAACCAAGACCCAATCCTCCAAAGGCAGACATCCTGTTTGGTGGACCCCAGCCATAAACAAACTATACAATAGAAGGAGGAAGCTACTACATGATAGAGCAAAATCCCAAAAAGGGAAGGCATCTCTGATCAGTATTAGCAAAAAACTACGGGCACTCATAAAATCGTCTAAGGCCAGCTTTGAGAGGAAAAATTGCACAGGACACTAAGGATAATCACAAGGCTTTCTTTAGTTATGTTAGGAACCTGGGTGGGAATTCCCAGATATGCTCATTAGTCCAAAATGACAAAAAATACACCGAACCCACAGACATTGCCAACATCCTAGCTGACAGGTTCAGCGCAAACTCCCCCCCCCCACCAAAAGGGCAAATATCTATCCTAGCAGAGTGCTGCCCCCCTGACATCTCAGATGCTCAGGTAAGAGCCGCCCTCTCCAAAGCAAAAAACACAGCATCAGTGGGACCAGACAGTGTCCCGGGCTGCGTCCTACATGAACTCCAAGAAGAGCTAAACCCAAACATAAAACTACTGTTTAATCTCAGCCTTACTACAGGATATGTACCCAAAGAGTGGCATACAGCAACAGTGGTCCCTCTCCACAAAGGTAGTGCCTCAACAGATCCTGGAAACTATCGCCCCATAAGCCTGACTAGCTAGGTCTGCAAAGCTATGGAAAGGATCATCATGGACCTCATAAATAAAGATATTAGGGACCTACAGACACTGGATCCTACCCAGTTTGGCTTTGTTAAGGGCAGATCCTGCCTCTTAAACCTGGTTGATTTCTTTGAAACAGTCACCAAGGCCATTGACGAGGGGAAGGTGGTCCACACAGCCTACCTGGACCTCACAAAAGCCTTCGATACAATACCCCACTCGGCCATTATAGATAAGCTCACCAGCTTAAATATAAACCCCTATGTCACTAGATGGGTTGCAAACTGGCTCAAGGACAGAACCCACATGGTTAGAATTGCTGAAGCCATGTCAGACTCCAAACCAGTTACAAGTGGCGTCCCACAAGGCTCGGTCCTGGGACCTCTCTTGTTTGGTATATATTTCTCGGAGGGACAGGCCAACACGGAAGGATTGTGGCTGACCAAGTTCGCAGATGACTGCAAACTGGGTGCCATAATTGACTCTCCAGCCGACACAAGCATCCTCCAAAAGGGCGTCATCGAAACAGACGACTGGTGCCAGAGCCATGGCCTCAAGCTAAATGCCAAAAAGTGTATAGTCATCCCCTTTGGCAAAAACAAAGTGCCCACAAATTACCACATAGGTGGTAATCCATTAAGTACAGAAGAAGTAATTATGGACCTGGGGACCCAAGTTGATAGCAATCTCTCATTTGACAACCATGTGGCCAAAGTGGTTAGAAAAACATTTTATATAGCCCACCTAATCATGAAGGGATTCACATCTAGATCAGGGGAGGTCATTGTGCCTCTTTACTCATCCCTCATCAGGCCCATAATTGAGTACAATGCCCCTTTTGGGATGTACCTTACCAGACACCTGCAGCAACTGGAAAGACCCCAAAAGTATCTCACCAAGAGGATCAAAGGGCTCAAACAGATGCCATATGCTGCCCGGTTAAAGAAACTCCAGCTCTACTCAGTAGCATACTCAGAGGTGATCTGTGCCTGATGTATAAAGCCATGTCCAACCCGGAATTAATGGACATGCTGCACCTCAGAAAATCCAAATTCCATCGAGCTACGCGCTCGAGAGACTTGAACCTCAGCACTGAAATAAATAGGACATGCTGGAGGGACAGATTCATAACCCAGAGGCTCCCATCACTCTGGAATAAAATCCCAGTCCAGGTTAGGCAGAGTCCCTCATTGACTCTCTTCAAGAGGAATCTTGATGAGTGGATGGGAGATCATAGGTTTACCCTGGGTATCACTTCTGTGTCACTGTTAGACAGAGGCACAGTATACTAACCTCGAAAAAGGGCATAGCAAAATAAATTTAAAATGGATGGCGAAAACCAAACACACTCTGGCTAGGCTTATAAATGCCCTAGGGCAGATAGCCTAGTATGAACCTATGAACCTATAACCTTCAGTATAGGTTAAATAAAGCATGTGAGTGTGGCTATCACTATGGGACAATTGTTCTTATTAGGAGGGGTAAACTTAACTATTTGAAGATGTACATGGTTTTGTGTGTGTTTGTATTAACTTAATAGGTTATGTGGGTATTGTGGGGTATTTTTGATGGTTTTCATTAAAACAAAAAGTTGTGAAGATGTGACATGAGTTCAACTGCATATGGCAAGAAACAACTGTATAAAAGATCAACCTGCCAAACATTAATGGATACATGTAGCACAAAAGCTAAAACTAGACATTTAAAATTAAAAAAAACTGCTATACATAACAGGTAGAAATAATAACTTCTCATAATGGCAGCACTTGCCATATTATCTTTGAATGTGAATGGTCTCACAGGTATATACACAAAAGAAAGAGTAGTGAACTTTATTAAGAAATTCAGAATTCAAATAGCTATGCTACAGGAAATACATTTGGAAAGAACTGAGCATGTGAATTTGATAAATAATGGATTTCAGGATGGTTATTTAGTGGACTATCTAGGACAAAGGAGGAGAGTACTTATATTAGTTGCTAGAGGAGCTGCAATAATGATAGAAGATGTAAAAAAAGAAATGGTAGACTTGTAGCAAGGGGCTACTGGCAGTGGAGAAGGATTACACTGGCATGTATTTATATTCCACCTAAAATTGCTACAATGGAGCTTAAGAAAACTCTGAGAGAAGTAATTAGCATTCAGCAGGGAATATTACTAGTAGGTGGAGACTGCAATTTGATTTGTAACAGTGAGAATGTATTTCGGGGGCATATAAGGGAAAATATAACAAAGGAGGGAAGATGTTTGAAGAAATTTATCAAAATATTTAGTATGAAGAAAATGTACATATTATTCCCCAAGGTATAAAAATTGGGCTAGGCTAGACAGAAATTATACATTATAGGAAGATGTGCATTTAATTGAAAGTTTTGATAAGTATCCAACAATTATTTCAGCTCACATGTCAATAATAACTAAAATAAAATGCAGTGTAATGAAATAAAAATGAGAAATGTATTTCTTCATTCATCAGTTAAACACTGAGGAATTTAAGGAATGGATAGTGGAAATTATCTGGGAGTTGTTAGGGAAGACAGAAATGTATTCAGAAAATGTAGCTAGTGTGTGGGAAAAATGAAAGTGGAGTTTAAAAAATAAGATAGAAATAAAAGAAAAAGAGATATGGTTATGAATTAACAAGAATTAGAGGGACTGACAAAGGTTAACTTATTGCAGAATAACAAGAAGAGGCAGAAGTGCAGAGTGCTAAAGAGAAAATAAGGATTACCTTGATAATATGCATGAGTTTGGAAAGATTGTTGTTAAGCAACTTTTTTTGATAATAACTCCAGAGCACAAAAGCTTTTGGCACAGCAGCTCAGGCAACAGAAAGAAGAAAAGGTTGTTGCCAAGCTTAGAGAGTATATAACAACAAAAATAACCAGAGAACCCATAGAGGGATTAGAAATATTTTAGAAATGTTATAAAAATCTGTATAAAGCACAGAAATGTGGACATCAAGAAAAGTACAAATGGAAATGTTTATGGAATAAATAAATATGCCAAGGTTAGAGGGAGATGAGGCTGAATTACTAATACTTAAGATAGGAGGAAATGAGATAAAAATGGTATGTATAACCAATCCACAGGGATGTTTCCAGGTATAAATGGAACTATGGAAGCTATGAAGGAAGAAAGTGATAAAGGTATAGACAATTTGGTTTAACAGTATTTTAAAAGAAGGGGAAGCACCAACATCCTGCAAGAAAGCTGTGGTGGCTCTATTATCTAAAGAGGGTAAAGACCTATCAGATCCAGCTTCATATAGGTTCATTCAATTTTAAACCAAGATTATAAAGTGTTTGTGTCTATAATGGCTAAATAAATGGCAAAGGTGATGTCAAAATTGATAGCTATGGATCGATATAGTTTTGTGGAGGGGAGGCAAACATTTGATTACAATAACAGAACAATGGTGAGCCAGACTGAATCAGAATATAAGAAAATATCACTGTTTTTGTGGGTCTTGATGCAGAGAAAGCATTTGACAGAGTAAACTGGGGTTTTATAAGTAGGGCAATTCCCTGACACAATAATAAGATAAATTAGGGGGATATATGAGGGACTGGAGGCAAAAATTAAAGTGGGTATCCTCTTTGATAAGTTCTGTTTGAGCAGAGGAACCAAGCAAGGGTGTCCTCTTTCCCCTTTGTTATTTGTGTTATATTTAGAACCATTGGCAAACGAAATAAGAGACTCAGAAATTCAAGAATATAACTGGTATATTAATCAAGAAAAGTTGGCTTTATTTGCTGATATTATTTTGTACCTGATAAAACCAGAAAAGGATTATTCAGTGTTATGAAACATTCTGAGATGGTTTCAAGAGTTTTCAGAATACAAAATGAATGAAGATGAAACAAAGACAATATCTGTAAATATATGTAAATGATGTACCCACTCACAAATTGGTTCAGAAATACCCCTATTTATGGGGACATGATAAAAAAAGTAATTAGGAGTATGGGTTAAAAGATTCTGTTCTGGCAGTTAATGATATGTGGGAAGAGACTGAACAAAAGATAATACAAAAAGTGAGAAACTGAAAGTTATGTTTTAAGGATTTGGATAACAAGATATAGCAATGTCTTTCAGCTTTTCCCAGTTAGGGGTTGCCATAGCAGATCACCGGTCCACAGATTGATTGGCAGTGGTGTTTTTACGGTGTCAAGTTGCCAGCCTGGCGCCCAACCTTCACAGAAGGCACACACATACACACACGCACTTTGGATAGCAAGATATAAATAGTGAAAATGTTTTTACTCCCTTTAGTCTTATACAAAGGTCAGACAAACTTTTACCCACTAGAGCAGAAGTTCTGGATAGCAATTACTAAAGAGTTGGAGGATTTTGTCTGGGAGAAGACAGCAAGATTCAAGTGGAATAAGTTGATTCTTCCAGTAGAACAAGTTGTTTGGGATTACCTGATTTGAACGGGTATTCCAGAGCTACACAGCTAAGGATCAAATACATAGCACAAGCAGAGAGAAAGTGGAAAGGGATGATGATGAAACAGGGGGGGTGCTCAAGAAATAAGGAGAGACTGGGATTTATGATGCAGAGCCTTCAGGAGAATAATACTAACCCTACAGAATATTATATATCCCTGCTCACAGGATGACTGCATTTAGGGGTACAGAGAATAGACAAGAGGGGGGGATGGAATTTACTGGAGAAAACTGGCAAAGGAACCAAGGTATTGGGAACAAAAATTAGAGAGGGAAAGGTAATAAAACGGGAAGAGGCCAAGAATACTTTTGGACTGTAGACTAGTTATGTACATACTAACTTCAAAATAACAAAAACACGAGCAAAATTCAAACAGAGTAAGTGGTACATTGGACAGACCAAGAGACAAGTTAAAAATGCATTTTGGAGCATTTGGGGGACATCAGACACAGCAGATTGGATAGCCCAGTTGCCCATCATTTTTGTATTAACCATGGGGGATCAGATTCTTCTTTATTTTTCAGTGTACTAGCCAAGCCCATGTACCAACATGGGGAGTTATATAGGGACAAGTTACTGGCTCTAGAAACCAGGTTTACCATTAGTTTTAACACATTATTTCCTTCAGGTCTTAACCTGGAGGTTAATTTAAATGTACACATTTGAATATATTAATCTGAATGTACAACTGGGAAATATGTGGGTCAATATCATTGTTTCTGTAAATGTGAGGTATCACTTTAAATTTGGTGTATCACTTGGAATTTTGGGCGTTACTTCAATTAACTGTTGATTGATCTGGTATATATGGATTGTGCTTCTGGTGTAGTAATTATCCCTTGAAGGCTTTTTAGCCGAGGTACCAGGAGACACCAGTAAAGGACTTTTTAACCCGGAAGACTCTTTGTTTTTTGTTTGGTTATGTACATACCTAAGGGGGCATTGTACTCAATGAAAGACCTGATGAATGCCGAATACAGTGGAACAATGACTTCCTTGGACTTAGATGCCATATCTTTGTTTATAAGTTGCGCAACATAAAATTATTTCCTCACCACTGTAGATAAATGATGGTCAAAGGCTAGATTACTATCTATGTGTGTCCCTAAGTCCCTGACTACTGGGTCAACTCTAAGGGGTGTTTTGTCAATATTATAATTACCAGGGATGGATGACTTCCCAAAGGATACTATTATGCATTTCTTGGCTTTTAGTTTTAGTCCATGGTGTTGACACCAGTTGTTTGTGTCATCCCCGCCTGGAGAACATTTGTGTCAGTGTGAGATTCAATGACAGCTTCTAATTTGTAATCATCTGCAAATGTAGTCAGCCAGAGACCACTGACATTGGCCTTGACTTCTGAGAAGTAAATGAAAAAAGGAGCAGCCCAAGGACTGATCCTTGAGTGGCTCCACTTGTGACTGGACTCTTTGTAGAGGTGGATTCCCCAATTCTAACTTCTTGGGTCCTATCTGTGAGCCAGCTGGCTATCCACCGGGTGACATACAGGTTTGTACCTAACCTCCTGAGTTTGTCAGCAATGCCCAATTGGGGTATTTTATCAAATGCCTTGGCCAGGTGGCAGTGTGAACGATTTTGCCTTCAACCATTGCTTTGATGACCTTCTCAAAGAAGTCCACTAGGGTGAGTAGGCATGCGCTGCCTTGACGAAACCAAACTGGGTTGGGTCCAGTGTCTGGAGGTTTACTATATCTCTACTGACCATCTCCATGATAATTCTTTCCATGGCTTTAGATATAAGACTAGTGAGAAGTGTGGGTCTATAGTTTCCAGAGTCTGTAGATGGCCCACCTTTGTGGAGAGGGATGACTGTTGCCTTTCTCCATTCATGAGGTATAAGGCCTGTTTGGAAGCTACAGTTAAAGAGTAATTCCAGAGGTCCTGATAGGGCATGTTTTATGCTATTTAGAAGGCATCTTGGGATATTGTCTGGGCCCACTGATGCAGAGTTCTTGGTCTTAAAGAGAGCGGTAATGACCTGTTTCCTAGTGATAGTAGGGGGAGTTATATTTGATGATATTTCCTGAGGGAAGGTTGAGGGGGAGAGAGAGGGTAAATGTGAAGCTGAATTTATCAGCCAGGAGGTTTGCTATATCTTTTACAATGAGCTCTGCACACAATTGTGTATTGCCTGTGAGGTTGCAGACATAGTTAAAGAATGCTTTGTGGTTGTCCTTGGCCTGGGAGGCCAAACTTACATCAAATTTGGCTTTGGTAGACTTTATTCATCCTCTGAGTTATTTGTTTAGTTTGATGACAGTGCTTTTATCCTGCTGGGTACTGCACCTTCTAATTTTTGCCATGATTTTCTTCCTCATGTTATACAGCCTATTGAGTTTGTGATTCCACCAGGGTGGTTTGTTTTTCGAGTTAGTTCTATACTTCTTCCTGGTGGGGTTCTATTGGCATTATTTCAACAAGTTCCAATGTATGTCTGCCTAGAAAGACATGGATGATAGTCCTACTTGGACAGCAAGGGATGGTCTGTATCTCTCCCCCAGGCTTTCATATACTGGCTAAGTATTATACCACCACAATATCTTTTTAGGAAAACTCAGTTTACACCATCTACCAACAAATTCAAAGAAATTAAGGTCAGTATGAAACAAATGCTGTTCAACACTACATGCTTCAGTAAGAAAATGCCATCCTTGGAAGCCCTACTGTCCCTGGAAAATGTTAACATCTGCAAAGCTTTATAGTTACTAAATGTGATTCCAGTGTTGTGATAACATATCCTCCCTGGTAGGCTTCAAAACCTACCAGTCATGCCATGACTGGTACAGGTTTGTCTATATTCCTCAAAAACTCTTATTACATCCAGAGTTATCCAGCAAGATAAAGCCTCTGAACTATTCCACATAATAGTAAACTTAAACAAGATGCTATCACATCTTGGCCAATTACAGAACTGCTTCTATGTCACCATCAACCAATTAGGCATATCTAAATAGAGTCCGTCACCATCATGCAAAACACCCTTCTACTTGGGGATTTCAACAATCCATCTATGAACTGGGAGACTTACATTAATTGATATAAATACCCACAATGTGTTGATTTCATTACTGCAAACTCCCTAGAGCAGACAGTGCATTCCTATATATATATATATATATATATATATATATATATATATATAAGAGGCCCAAATTTACTGGATCTTGTTGATACAAATATTACACCATCATGCTTTATACTCATAGTTACTCTAATCTCTGGTGAGCTCATTTAACCACTTAGTGGCTTTCACCTTCAGGACATAACCCAAAACACCCATGGAGTACAAGCAGATGCCAAGGAAAGTATAGTCGTGTAAGTTAACTTACCATAGCAGTAGATGTTGAGATAGATTACTATTGCAGTAGCAATCATCCATGTGGGACATATCCTGTCAAAGATATCGGATGTCCAGCTAGTCTACTAAAGCTTTGGGTGCCTTCCTCACATATCATACACCCACTTTAGCACATGAGTGTGCTAGTATAAAAAAGGACACATAAACGCTGTATTATGAGTTTTTTTGTACTAAAGAGGGAAGCCTGAGTCCTAATGATCAAGAAAAATATAATATGAGCAGTAGTAAAATGTCACATCAGAAAAAGGGAATAGAAGTGACGGGTACCCCACCCTGGCCAGGGGAAGACAGAAAAACAAAAATGGGGAAACGAGGGAGTGTGTTAGCATCATTGTTGCAGTAGCATGTAGGAATATGGGATGATTTTCAAAGCTTAGGAGGCAAGAGAGGAATTAACAGGTCTAGAGTCCAGAAGTTCCTGTAGAATAGATCTGCCAAATCCTGTAATCCTGTTCTGGCTCTGGAAATGGGGTCAATCTTATTGGGCTTTGTGAAATGGTGTACTGATGACCAAGTTGCTGCCTTTAGAATAGCTGTAGAGTCCCCCCTTTCCAAAATCCCCATAACTTGATGTGCATAGTGCCTTTGCATTCTGAGGTGGGCTTTTTCCATGACAAGAATGAATAAACTAAAAGATCTGAAATGTTTTGCTTGGAAATTGGATGTCCTTTTTTATTGTCATCCAATTAAATAAAACATTGATCAAGAAATCTAAAGTCTTTAGTTTTGTCCAGATAGCATCAGAGTATCAGAGTTACCTTTGGACATCCAAGGTATAAAGAATTATTTCCCCTCTATTTTTGAATTCGTGGAAGAAGACTGGGAGATTAAAAATTTACTTTAATATAAACTCAAGAAACAACTATGGGCATGAAGGAAGGATTGGTTCTAAGGCCCACCCCGTGCCTATGAAAAATCAAAAAGGTTAACAAAATATGAAGGCCTGCAACTAAGATTATTGTCTAACTGAAAACAGAGCAATTTCAGAGAAGAACAGAATTCAGGTTCTAATGTAAATAGAGTTAGCCTCTCTAACAGAAAATTAAACTCTCTGGATTGTGTCAACTCTTTTCCATGTGGTCTGATGTGTAAAACCTCTTTCAAAGGTGGTCAGGCAGTTTTCTTATGCAAGATGGATCCTGGGATCGATTCTCTTTTTTGTTTTTTTTTTTGTCTCCTTGCCATTTCTTCTTGAACTGTTGTCTTGCTTTTTTGTTGAGAAGGCTTGAAGGGTTTCCTAAAGAAAGGCCAAGACTGGAGGGATCATTTCTTTGCTACCTTGGGAGAGACTATAGGAAAAAGTTCTTTAACCCCCTGCATTAATTTTCATCATTTCTTCCTTTCTCTAATTTGATAAGAACCTGAGCTGAGGAATTTCCAAAAAGTAAATATTTCGCCAAAGGGGCATTTAAAATCTGGATCTGGACATCTTTAGGAAAGCCCTGGAATCTAATTAAGGCATTTTCTATGCATCACAGTCCCTTGTGGCTGTAGCTTTTGATATGGCACATACTGTATCATAAACACATTTTTGTTAAATTCTTAAATTGTAGATCACGAAATGTGTACATATCCAGAATACAGTAAAGAATACAAACCATAGCAAACATGTTTAAAATGTTTTTTTAACAATTATCATTTACTATAAGGTTAGACAATTTTCTCAATGTATTCCTTCCCTTAAACTTCTCTCCTCCTCCAGAACATTACTATGCATGGGCTATTCCCACAAATTCCATTTATTTCAATATCATCTGTTCATTTTCTTTTCTAAAAACTCCACCTCACTTTTTTATCTTGTTTACAATATGCAGTACTTCAATTACAGCTGGTTTAAATTTTGATTTTTGTTTTCTAGAACTTGCTTTTTGTCAGTCAATAGCATTAAACTAAGTAAGGCCTTACTATGTCTGGGCAATTCAGGTCCTGTGAGAACACTTCAAGAGAATTATTTCTTTAGTTGCAGTCATTTGTTCTAAAATTTCTGGCACATTACTTTGTAAAGAATTTTTAAAATCTACCAACTTGTTATACTCACAAAAATCATGTTCCCACATACCCCTTTCTTTCACATCACACCTCCAACATTTATTATCTGCCCAAGTAAAAATTCTCTGAACTCTGCTTGGGTTATAAAAATACCTTTGCAAACACTTCCAAGCAAAAATCCTAAACCCTAGACTTTATTGCAGACTTGGGACCCATACATATATCCTTTCAGTTGTTCTTTTGTATATTGCCTTCCCATTCTCTCTTCACAATATTTTCTAAACTTTTCTGATTGATTCTTAAAGTTATGATGCAATATTTAACAAAATGTATTTTTGAAACAGCAATGTCTGTCCTAAACTCAATTAAAAACTCTACCACAGCTGGTCTTTCACTTACTACTCCTATATATCTTTCTCTTTGTCCAAACTCTTTTATCAATCCCTGGTAGGGCATGCAGTTTGTAACTTGCAGATCAAACTTCTGTTTGGCCTCATCCCAGTCTATTACCTTTCCCTCTCTAGCATTTTGTTAGCAATATCTTGGTTCCTTTAGTAATTTTCTCCATTAAATTCCAGCCCCTTCTTGCCTGTCTTCTATGCCCCTACTTCCAGTCATTTTTATTAGTAAAATATTGTTCCTCTACTCCCGTGTTGGCTTAGATGATATCCTGCATGGCTTTGTTATTTTCCAAGGACCGGTATTCAAAATCCTACTTTATAATTACTTCTCAACCCCACCCCCCATTTCATCATCCCTTTCCGCTTTGATTAACCCCAAATAAAGTTCAGCTGTCCTTGTAAAAGGTTTTAAATTAGAGTCTATTTAATTGATGGCAAGGTGTGTGCCCAAGAAGACTGAATGCTGTAATTAAATCAAAAGGTGCTTCAACAAAGTATTAGTATAAGAGTGTGCACAATTATGCAACCAGCTTATTGTACGTTTTTTATTTTTTTTTATATTTTTCCCCTAACAGATATGTTTGTTTTTCAACTGAATTGTACAAGCTATAGGTCACATTAAAGGTGGGAAAAGTTTTGAAATTATTTATTGTGGTCTCATTTTTTATATCACAAAAACCTGGCATTTATACAGGGGTGTGTAAACTTTTTATATACACTGTATGTCACCTTAATAAATCCTCACCATTACAAATCAGGTTACAGTCCTCATCCATAAATACCATTCCCTCCTAAAATCTGCCCACATAGTCCTCCCCATCAATAAAAGGTAGTTGTGTACATAGCACAAGACTGGAATTTTTCATCCATGTCTGTCCGATATAATTGATGGGTATTCTGGCCTCTTGCTAGATCTAAGCCTGCAAAACTAGTGCTTTAGCCTCAAAATCATTTAATTGTTTCCTAAACATAAAGCACCTATGTATCTAACTACCAGATAGTGAGTATGTTGCCTAAGGCAGTGAGATCGGTCATAAATAGAATCAACTGGAGAAGAGATATAATGGTCCACAAGAAACAATTGGAAGGGGGATGGAGGGAGGGGTGTCATATTAGACAGACAAAGGCATGCCCATGGCCAACAAAGTGGAAGGCCCTGAGGAGGAGATTGGTGCCATTGTCTACTCCACAACAAAGGAAGCCATATGAGATGCATCTAAGGATGATGCAGAAGACCTGGCATCAAGGTATCAGTCCCAAGACACACAAAGCTCCGATGGTCTCATCCTAGATATGTCAGATTCAAAATTCCAGGAATCAGTATTAAAGGACCAGGTCACCTCAAGAGAACAGGCTCTGGGAGAAGCATCAGCTCCAAATCTACCAGTGCCAAAACATGGATGGGGAAGGACCAGACATGAGAGTAGAAGGACCATGCTGATTTGCTATTGAGATGGAGGTGATAGGAGAACACCCATTGCAATCTGAGCCTTTAGGAAAGTTCTCATCATGCAATTTCAATCAAGATATGATATACCTCTGAAGGATATGAAGGAATGCATCAAAGAAGTGGCATGAGGCAACGTGTGGAAACGAAGGGTTCTCTCTGCAGAAGTTCAATTAATCAGTCTCTTGGGTACTCTATAGGGTATCACTACCAGTTTAGAGGTAAATGAAGCCAAAGAAGAAGAAGGTTTGGTCATAGTCAAAGAAGTCACCAACTCTGAACTAGTTGATTTAAGAGCTGATGAAGCAGCTGCTTCATTGGCCTTCCTCTCTTTTGATTCACACTCTTTTTCATTATATTTTTCTTTGACCTTTTCTTTGTCCTTGTCTTTATTCTTTTTTGGGTCTGTCTCAGCATTTGGGGCAGAATCACTTTTATAGTAAGCTTGTTCTTTTGATCCAGTAAAGCATAGGGACTGAAGTTCTTGCAGACAGAACAATACACAGACAAATGATCCTGCCCCAGGCACACCACAGACAGCCCGTGGGTGAACTGGGTGGAAGTTTGGGATCACAGTTTTTGCATTTTCACAAGCTCTTCTCCTTTTCTTTCTCCATTACAAAAATACACACACACACACACACACACACACACACACACACACACACACACACACACACACACACACACACACACACACACACACACACACACACACACACACACACACACACACACACACACACACACACACACACAAAATGCAGAGAAATAGAAAAAAAATGAACTATGTCTTGATATTATAAAACATTTATATTCTAAACTATGAATTGTAGTAATAAAGGACAGTATCAGCAGGACAAATGCCTAAGTGAAGCTAAGGAATTATTTTTTTCAGAAGAAAGGATGTGAAGGAGCTCTGAAATAAGAAGGGAAATGTAAACAATAGTAATATAATGAAAGTTTTAATTAAAATATAATTAGCAGCTTTACACTATGAATGAGGTGGAACACTTAGTTTTCTGATGCAAGACCTGCTTTCTGATTGTACAGACATGAAAAAGTCTCAGAAAGAAAATTCAGGCAATGGAAAGCATAAACTACTGTGCCAGTTTACAGGAGCTATCTCTAGTCTGTTTATTCTACAAAGTTCCTAGAGGGGATCTGTGCATGGTTTACAAAGCCATGACTAACCTGACTGTATCCGAAAACTTTCATGCACAGCATACTACAAGTTGGGCAAATACAAGATCTATTAACCTAATGCTTAAACTTAACATAAATAAACAGAAAAATAAAACAGATTTTTTAGCCAGTTACCAAAACAGCAGAATACATTCCTACTTCCAGTCAAGTTAAACACGTCAATAACAGTGTTCCAAAACAACATTGATAAGTGTATGTCAATAGAAAATTCTACCATAGGATAATAACATTCAAGATTCTCAAAGTTCAAAGTTCAAGTATCAAGTTTATAGTCCTAATAAGAGCCATTAAACAGTGTAATAGAAACATGTTTATTACCTTCTGTATAAATACATAATTTTTCAAACTCTTTTACAGTTCTAATGTCTCTTGGCAAATTACTCAACAAATTCACTGTTCTGACATATTTAAACAATACACACTACACACCTTGGCCTGGCCAAAACTATTGACATAATTTCCCACTCAGGCAATGTAGAAAAGCTAAATAAATTGGGAATGAACCCCTAAGTGACCCACTGGATTGTCAGCTGGCTCACAGATAGGACACAAGAAATCAAAATAGAGGTAGTTACCTTCACAAATAGACCAGTCACCAGTGGAATCCCTCAGGGTTCTGTGTTGGGACCTCTTCTGTTTTAAATCCACTTTTGTGATGTAATAGCCAATACAAAATGTCTCTGGGTGAGTACATTTGCAGATGACTGCAAGCTAGGAGCATTCATTGAATCACCAAATGACTTAACAATCCTGCAGGAAGGTTTGTCCCAAATAAATAGCTGGTGCCAAAATCATGGACTGAAACTAAATACCAAAAAATGCATTATTGTAACCTTTGGGAAGTCATCTACCACAGGGAAGTACCACATTGGCAATATACCCCTAAGAGTTGACCCAGTTGTTCGGGCTTCTGGAACCTATGTGGACAGTGACCTAACTTTTGACCAACATGTGTCCAATGCAACTGTCCAAATTTTTGTAGAATGCACAGATTTTTGTCTATTTTTCATAAAAGTGTGGTTTTCTGGCAAATATTTGGCAAATCATTGAGGATTAAAGTCAGAAAACAATGACAAACATTTGCGTTTCTGACTTCAGACCATTCAGAAAATTCATACAAATATACATTCTGTTATTCTATCAACTTTCTAAGTTTGCAAGAGCAATACTTAAAAATTGTTCTGATTTTGGGGCCTTTGTCCCCCCATTAATTATGTCTTTGTCCAGATTTCTTGCTCTAGCTCTAAGAAGTTGAGAGTTATGGCCCAATGTTATAAGAAAGTCATTCTCTATTGTCCAGCTTATTAACAAAGGGAATGTGTTTATATCTAGGGATGTCATTGTCCCCTTTACTCAGTCCTCATTAGGCCAATCATTGAGTATAATGTCCCATTTGGGATGTATATGTCTAGATGCATGTAACAACTGGAATGCTCACAGAGAAACCTTACCAAAATGTTACAAGGCCTAAGCAACATGTCCTACATGGATCGACTCAAAGCCCTATCACTATACTCGGTATCCTACAATTGCTAAGAGCTGACTTGGGTCTGGCATCCTCCAACCCAATGCTAATGGATTTACTGAAAATCAGCAAGTCATGTGGCATTAGAAATACTTGGTCTTGGGATGTAAACATCTTCTACAACATCAGCAGAACAGTTTGGAGGGACAGGTATATCTCAGAGAGATTACAGCTGTTCTGAAACAGACCCTGTATCTACATAAAACAAAATTATTCCCTGTCCATATTCAAGTGCAACTTGGATCTATGGATGGGAAACAGAAAATTTACCCCTGGACTGCCCCCTGTTCTACTAAAGGGCAGAGGCAGCTCCTAAATGCTTTATCCCATGCATCAGTCCCCTCAACTTATCTATGGTATGATTTCAGTTATTCTCATTAGGGATATTTTATAATTATTGACCATGGGATGGTTAAAACCAATCTCTAACCAAATGGGATAGATTAATTCAAGCACAAAAAGGGAAAATAGGTAGGCTTAAAATGGCCCAGAAGGACCGTTAGCCTAGTACTTACCCATGAACCTATGAACATATGAACATTAAAAGATTTAGATTTAGATCTGGTATAAAAACTTTGTAATGAATGAACTGTTTCTTGTGAGCAATGAAAAGAGTAATCCATAAAAATTTAGATGAGCTTCAGTGACATTGCAAGACACACTTTACATACATATACATGCAAATATTTCAAGCATGGGGATTAATGCCCTTCTAGTCTGCCAATATACCAAAACACTTGTTCCCATAAGTGTCAAGGATATTCTTAAAAATATCTAAGCTAGTACTTGCTTTAATGTAATTTGGTATTCTGTTCCATGCATCAGATGCTCTTGCAGAGAACCAAATAGTGCACTTCTCATTCCTATAAAATCTTCTACACGGATTGTCTGATGATTCTCTAGTACTTTTTGATAACCCCAAACATTCCCAAAGGTAGTTGTCTCTATATGCTCTATATACCTGAATAAGATCTCCTCTTAGATATCTATAAGAGATACTGTATAAGCTCAGATATTTTAGTCTTTCATAATAACTTAAATTTTCACATACATGGATGTCCTTGGTATATTTCCACTGTACTCTTTCCAGTTTATTCATGCTTGTTTTCTTAGAAGGTTCCTATATTGTTATTCCATACTGAAGTTTGGATCTAATATAACTAGCAAACAATGACTTCATCATTTCTGATTTCCTAGACTTTATAATTTTTTAATACAACCTATAGTTATATAACTGTCATTAACTAATTGGTTGATATGATTAGAAAAACTCAAAGTTGGATCTATCCCTATATCCAGGTCCTTAAATGAATCTACAGTTTCAATCATTGTGTGTATTAAATATTCACCTTTCAGTTTATGTCTCCCAAATCTCATATGCTTAGTTTTTGATGTATTCATCAACATATTATTCTCCTGTGTCCAAATGGTCAATTCAGTCAAGTTCTTTCACAAACATGCCTTATCTGTAATCCATGTATCAGTTTACCCAATTTCCGGTCATCTGCATAAAGACTGTAGAACACCTCAGAAGAAAAAGTTAGGTCTGAAAGATATAATCTAAATAAGTAAGGGCCTAGGTCAGAGCCTTTTGGGATACCCTGACTGTAACCAAAACTTTCACCTGTCCAATTGTTGTATGATAGTTGCCATGCCCTATTTGTAAGCCATGCAACTATCTATCTTAGCGAGAGTACATCAATACCTAGCTGTTCTAATTTATTGATCAGTGTTTTGTGTATGATCCTGTCAAATGCTGATGTTAAATCCATATAAATTATATTACAGTACAATTTTTCATTCATAGCTATTATTATATTGTTAGAGAACATCATGTTATATGTGGTAATAGATCTATTTTCAACATATGTAAGATGATACTTAAAGAAATCCCAATTCCTCAGAGCTACACACTCCAGGGATCTAAACCTTGTCATCACAATAAACAAAACATGCTGGAGGGATAGGTTCCTGACCCAGAGACTCCCCAGACTCTGGAATAGATTGCCCATACATGTCAAGCAGAGTGCCTCTTTGGACCTCTTCAAGAGGTACCTTGACGATTGGATGGGAGAAAGGAAATTCACCCCAGGGATCACGTCAGTCGCCCTGCTAGACAGGGGTACAGGAAAGTAAATAATGTGGGAAGAAATAGCCAGGGAATTGTTATGGCTAGGCTTGTATAGGCCCTAGGGCTGATAGCCTAATACCAACCTATGAACCTATGAACCTATGATACTGTATATGGTTTCAAGTCCCAACCTATCCAGTTCTGACAAAAACTTATCCAATATTACCTTCTCCATTATTTTTCCACAACGTGAAAATAGAGTTAAGGGTCTATATGACTCTGGGTTTGTTCTACTCCCCTTTCCCTTAAAGACAGGTTTAATAAGCGCATGTCCCCAATCTTAAGAAATCTCCCCATATTTATATGACCTAGTAAATAATAGATATAATGGCACTGTTGGTCCTTGCTGAAGTGTTTTCAGGTCACTATTACTAATTCCATCTCCTCCCTATGCTTTGTTTGGATCCAGGTTGTGCCGTTCTTTTTTAATATAATCTTATTTGATTCCAGTATCTCAGGGTACCTGAAGATCACTAGGATGACTTATGACCCTCTTTGTGGAGATATACTGTTCTACAGGGTTTATATCATAAACTTGAAAGACTAAAATACCGAATGACATAACATCGAACTGCAAATGTCAAAAGCTGATAACCGCGAAAGTTTAAAACTTCAAAAATGGAACCTCCGAATACCAACGGTTGGCCATCTGCTCACCCATGCAACCGGAAACATAACCCTAGCAAACACAACCACATATCTGTAATTGTCACAACACCATCCATTCACCAAATAACACTAAGTTGCAAACATTTATGTGAACTAGTCTAATGTGCACAACTAAAAGTAAATCGTAAACACAAAAGCAGCAAAACAGCACAAAACAATTCTTCCAGTACAAAACACAGAAGACATAAACACTACAAACTATTTCTTATGTGGGGACTTTGCCACCCACACCCCCCCCCCCCACTTAAATATATCAACTCCGAGATCACACCACAATGGAGGTAATAGCGAAGCCGCAGAAACGGCCCACCAAATTCTTTCTTTGGGTAAGAATTCGATGTTCCGCAGCTTCGATAATCTCAGCCTTCGATGTTTCAGGTTCGATGTTATTTCATTCGATGTTTTAGTCTTTCGAGTTTATGATATAAACCCATTCTGCATCAGATTTTGTAAATATACCTTTAATCTGTTGTGTCCTAAAATAGAGTTTAGAATCTACACACAGTTTATCAATTTGTACGCCTTTACTCCTTCCACATCTTATGTATCTATAAAAAGGTTTCCTATTATGTTCAATATCTTTATATAAATTTTCTTCAACTTTTTTCTTGATCTTGCAAAACACTATGCTTAATTTGTTTGTCATGCTTGTTTATTTCAGTTTTCAAAGTTGTAGTTCGACCTCTCTTCCATTTCTTACATTTTTTGTCTCTCACCTTAATCAGGTATCTTGTTGTTATGGAAATATAACCTCCTGATGTTGTATGCCTAGATCCTGATTTTAAACATTTTTTTTTATATTTTTTTGCACTCAAACAATTTCTCTTTCAAAAATGCTCACATTCCATATGCAGTAACACATCACTCCAGTTAGTTTTACATAGTAACTGTTTTGATTCCATATAATTTGTACTTAATCTTCTGTGCATTGGTTTTAATTTCAGTTTGGTAGAATTATCTAGCAACAAATTAACCTTTGTAACCCCATAATCGCTGCACATCAACGATGGTAAAACTTTAAAACTTGACTTCAAGTAACAGTAATTTCTTTGGGAATACAAACAATGTCTAGTATGTTCCTTTCCCTGGTAGTTTTTTATACAATCTAAAGCAATTGTTGTTCCTGAACATACATTGTAAATAATTTCCTTACTAATGTTGTTGAATTAATATTACTCCAGTCTTTTTCTGGTAAATTTAAGTCACCAGCTAATATTATTCTTTCCTCCTGTGTTTCATGTAAGAAATGTATGAATTCCTCTAGGTCACCAGAACTTGACTTTGGTGATCAATACACTCCAACAATTGTTTTATGTTCCCAGGATTTTCTTAATTGTCACAGTTACACAGTCTATAGTATCGGTATTATCACTGAACATGTAATAATCACTGGTCTTAAATGTTTTTACTGTAACAGACATTTTAACAAAAAGTCAGGTGGAGGTGTTATGATAGGGATTAAAGATAGTTATGAGACCACTGATTTCCCTATTATAACACCTTCACCTGACTTTTTGTTAAAATGTCTGTTACAGTAAAAACATTTACACCCTGAAAAAACTGATTTCCAGTCATTGTTTCACAAACCATAACAATAGCAATCACGTCTGAAGACATTAAATAAACTGTTTCTTGTCAAGTATATAGACAGAAAATACAGTTAGGATCTACAAGTATTTGGACTAACCAAGGCTTTTCACCAGACTAATTCTCTTAGTAAAGGAGTGCTGAGTCTGCTCCAACTTCTGCATGCTGTTAACAGTCTATAACCAAAAGGAAGTTTCAGTTCTATTAGGGTCTAATGATTGAAATACATATTGGGAATAAAACACTGGAGGATCATGATGAGATGGTATAGAAAATTAAATCCATCATACTGTAAGCCCTTCTACAAATATACTAAACTTGAAGGTCAAAGGATAATACTCTAATAATAGGACTTATACTCTCTACGATTACCCTGTCCCCTATTGGTCCGTCTTAAATTCAGTTTCCCTATATTACTCTAGCATGTCCAAAGGTCAGTCAATGGTTTCCTCTCCGGTCCAGCTGGTGAATCTGGGAATTTTGAGGCAATGTTACAACTGTCTCATGTACACGGACAACCCTCTCCTCCTCCAAACAGGTTCAAATATATGTGAGAGATGCAACTATTTAGCCAAACTGGAGGCTGAGCTCTCTCATCTCAAAACTGGTGTAACCAGTCAGGAGGAGAAGGTAACCTCACACAACACAATTCCAGTATCACATAATCCCACCACATCAGCGAACCAAACACATAAATACAAAAAAACATAGTCGGAGGCTCTAAATAAAAATCTACCTAAGCAACAGAGACCTCCAAAGCAGACATCCAAGCAAACGCTACCTCAAAACAAAACACGCACAACACATAGCCCACAAAGTCAGTGTGCCAAGCAGCCACAGCCCTTAAGGCTGAATAACACACCTGATACTCTTGTAATAGGTGACTCTATTGTCAGACACACTGACGTCCCACTCACCAGGCTGAATAAAGAGAAGGTCACTGTGAGCTGCCTGTCGGGTGCTAGGATCCGCCACATAACGCAAGCACTCAGGTCACTCCAAAGCAAATACAAATATGACTCAGTCATTGTACATGCTGGTGTGAATGACCTGAGATGTACCTCCCTGGACTACATGAAAAGAGACATAGAGGAGCTCTCTGATCATGTAGCCCAGGCTGGTATGACCCTGACCTTGAGCAGCATCTTACCCTCACCTAGAATGATGCCACAGTACAAAGACAAAATGATCGATTTTAACAATTGGCAAAAATTTTGGTGTCATTCAAAGGGGATCCAGTGTCTGTCAGCCTGGGATGACATGCTCAACAAGCCACGTTGCTTCACTAGGGACGGCTTGCATCTGTCACCACTGGGCTTTCGGATATTGGCAAAGGCTCTTGCCACCCCCATAGTGCCTTTTTAGGCAAGGCTCAAAAGTCAAACCCACCCCCATAGACAGCACAAGGAACAAGAAACTAAGGGTAATGCTGCTAAATGCCAGAAGTCTTAACCTCAAGATGCACGCACTCGAAGCTCTCCTCAGTATGGAGAACATCGATATCTGTGCAGTAACAGAAACCTGGTTCAAGGCTCCAGAGAGCACCCCAGCACTACCAGGCTATACCTCATATCATGCTTTTCGGCCCCAAAACCTGGACCGAACCACAAAAGGAGGGGGAGTTTCCATATTTATCAAGGATATCCACACCTCCAGGTTAGTGGCATTGCACGAAGTATCAGAGACCATCCATGTGCAACTAACAGTGGGCAAGACTGCTTTTCAGTTTATAGCATCCTACAGACCACCCTCTCAAAGTCAGGAATCCCACTCGGCTTTTCTGAAAACATTGGAGAACATGAAGATCTCTCCAAACACCATTATATTGGATGACTTCAACCACCCAAACATTGAGTGGGAGCACTACTCAAGCCCCAGCACCTTAGCCCAAAGGTTCCTGGAAATTATAAACTCAAATGCTATGGAACAACTAGTCACCACTCCCACAAGAGGGGACAACATACTAGACCTGATCATTACCAACATGGGGACTCTATGCTCCACACCAGAACTATATCCCTCATTGGTAAGATCAGACCATAAATTAATTTCACTGGATGTCCACATCCTGACCCCACCCCAGCCTAGAAAACCACAGTGAAAAACTTCTCAAAAGCGAACTTCTCACTTCTCAAAACTGAAGCGGAATCCTTCAAGGCCCCAGGGCCAGTGGAAACTACGGCCCAAACTGCAGAATCCTATATAAACGCATTCTACGGACATCTCCAGGAATGCATGGATCATGCTATCCCAAACAAAACCAAGACCCAATCATCCAAAGGCAGGCGTCCAGTCTGGTGGACCCCTGCCATAAATAAACTGTACAACAGAAGGAGGAAGCTACTACATGATAGAGCAAAATCCCTAATAGGGAAGACATCTCTGATCAGTACTAGCAAAAAATTACGATCCCTCATAAAATCCTCCAAGGCCAGCTTCGAGAGAAAAATTGCTCAGGACACCAAAGACAATCATAAGGCTTTTTTCAGTTATGTTAGAAACCTGGGATGCAACTCCCAGACTTGTTCTGAGTTGATTCTAAACGACAAAAAATACACTGAACCCACAGACATCGCCAATATCCTGGCAGACAGGTTCAGTGCAAACTTCTCCACCCCCCAAAAGAGCAAGTATCTATCCCAGCAGAGGGCTGCCTCCCAAACATCTCTGATGCTCAGGTGAAGGCTGCCCTCTCCAAAGCAAAAAACACTGCTTCCATGGGACCAGATGGTGTCCCAGGTTGCTTCCTACATGAACTCCAAGAGGAACTAATCCCTCAAATAAAACAGCTATACAATCTCAGCCTCACTACAGGATATGTGCCCACAGAATGGCGTACAGCAACAGTGGTCCCACTCCACAAAGGTGGAGCCTCTACGGACCCTGGAAACTATCGCCCCATAAGCCTGACTAGCTTAGTCTGCAAGGCTATGGAGAGGATCATCATGGAGCTCATAAACAAAGACATTGGGGACCTACAGACACTAGATCCTACCCAGTTCGGCTTTGTCAAGGGCAGATCCTGCCTTTTGAACCTGGTTGACTTCTTCGAAACAGTCACCAAAGCCATAGATGAAGGGAAGGTAGTCCACACAGCCTATCTGGACCTTGCAAAGGCATTTGACACAATACCCCACTCGGGCATCATAGATAAGCTATCCAGCTTAACTATAAACCCCTATGTCACAAAATGGGTTGCAAACTGGCTCAAAGACAGAACCCACAGAGTGAGAGTTGCTGGTGCCATGTCAGACTCAAAACCAGTCACAAGTGGTGCTCCACAGGGTTCTGTCCTGGGACCACTCTTGTTCGGTATATACTTTTCCGAGGTACAGGCAAACGTGGGAGGACTATGGCTCACCAAGTTTGCAGACGACTGCAAACGGGGCTCCATAATCAACTCTCCAGCTGACACAAACATCCTTCAAAAAGGTCTCACAGAGACAGATAACTGGTGCCAGCGCCATGGTTTAAAGCTAAATGCCAAAAAATGTATAGTTATACCCTTTGGCAAAAACAATATGCCCACAAATTACCACATAGGTGGAAACCCATTAAGTACAGAGAAAGTTATTAGGGACCTGGGGACCCAAGTTGATAGCAATCTCTCCTTTGAAAACCACATTGCCAAAGTGGTTAGAAAGACCTTCTACATAGCCCACCTCATCACGAAGGGTTTCACATCTAGATCAAGAGAGGTAATCATGCCCCTTTATTCATCCCTCATCAGGCCCATGATAGAATACAATGCCCCTTTTGGGATGTACCTTACCCAACACCTGCAGCAATTAGAAAGACCCCAAAAGTATCTCACCAAGAGGATCAAGGGTCTCAAACAGATGCCATATGCTGCTTGGTTAAAAAAACTCCAGCTCTACTCAGTTGCATACTGCCTACTTCGAGGCGATCTATGCCTGACATACAAAGCTATGTCAAATCCAGAATTAATGGACATGCTCCACCTCAGTAAATCTAAATCCACCAAATACGTGAAGAAATATCGCTACTAATCCCAAAGTATCCTGCCAGCAAAAATTCGAACCAAACGGTAAAGTAATGAGACTGTAGGATACACCACGAGAACTTCAGCTACGAACATATCACGAAAACTCCAGTTGTAGAACAAATACTGCTTTTATTCCAATAACAAACACAAAAAATAATAAAAGAGATGAGCGCTTTCGCGTGCACTATGCAGGCTTCATCAGATCTATCTAAACCATTTTGGATACGCTCTTTAAATAGTGTAAAACAACTCATCAAATACATTAATTATATCAATTAGTAGTCATCCAATTAACCAAATTTAAAGTGCCCTGGTGCTTTAAAATCTAGACCCTATGTTATAAAAACATTTTCATTATCAAACTTTCAGCGCAATCATCAATTACTTTAGATATTTAAAAAACTAAGTAAAACATAATAAAACATAAATATAAATCTATATTATTTGTGTCTTGAAATAATAAATTTGATTTATGAATAAGAAAAACATCTAATTTTCGAAGGATTAATGGGAACTTCTATACTGATTTTAAAAAATGTTCTGGGAATGGATAACATGGATCTGGAGTCATTTTTAACAATTTTCATACAGAGAATATTTAATGTTAATTCTCCTTTCTTTATATAGTGTTACTATACACATATATATAATTTTTGTTTGAATATATGAACTTCTTTATTATAATATATGTATTTTTAAGAGATTAATATTTATTAATATAGGTGAGACATTATATTCAACATTAGTTATTAATTATTAATTGACAATAAAATACATTGATCATTAATAATAATTATTTATATCTAATAATTCTACATAATAATCAATTAATAAACCCAAGGTAATGAATGAATAGATGAAAAATTGATCTAATATTAATAATAATCCTATTATATTATTTATTATTTTTAATAAGTAAAATCATGGTTATTCTTGTATGACATTTATAAATGAATTTGATATATAGTAATATTTTTGAACAGCCACACATTATGTCCCATATTTTGTCTGAATCACATATATATAGTCTGTTTTGACCATAGTATGAATGAAAACAGGAATTTCTTAGACTACTATAAACAACATAGTGAATACATAAATAATATTAAAAAAAATTTTTTCTTCATATTATAATTTATGAGAAATATATACTGCCTTTAGTAGTCAGATTTAAGCAATGATTATTATTTTGATCAGAAATATAGAAAATATCTCGAGACAAATGTGAATGTTAGAAATATATTAATATGATTGAATTTTGATGACGGATAAGTCCTATCTTGGGTTATGTGGATAGTACTTATGGAAAGATTAAGTAACATCTTAAAAAGGACAGAGAATAATCAGAAAAATACATACATACATATAAAAAAGTTTTTTATAGGTTATAGGAAGTTTTCTAAGAAGTTCTTCAAGGAGCTTTTTAAAAAGTTTTTTAAGAAATCTTTTTCGTGAAAAGTTTTTTATGAAAAGTTTTTTATAAAAGTTTTTTATGAAAAGCCTTTATAATAGGAATGATGTATTTGTATGACATGAAATATTTAACTTTATCGTCTGCTCAGTTTTATTGTTTGGTTAAAGAGAATACGATATATAGTTAAACATGTATATGAGCTTATGAAAAGTTTCTTTATAATAGGAACGATGTATCTGTATGAAATGCTTTATTTTATCGTCTGCTTAGTCTTATTGTTTGGTCAGAATGAGCATGATATATAACTAAATATGTACATGAGCTTCGGCATATACACATTGCGATAAGCACTAGAAAGTTGTTTCAAGACACAAATAATATAGATTTATATTTATGTTTTATTATGTTTTACTTAGTTTTTTAAATATCTAAAGTAATTGATGATTGCGCTGAAAGTTTGATAATGAAAATGTTTTTATAACATAGGGTCTAGATTTTAAAGCACCAGGGCACTTTAAATTTGGTTAATTGGATGACTACTAATTGATATAATTAATGTATTTGATAAGTTGTTTTACACTATTTAAAGAGCGTATCCAAAATGGTTTAGATAGATCTGATGAAGCGTGCATAGTGCACGCGAAAGCGCTCATCTCTTTTATTATCTTTTATTATTTTTTGTGTTTGTTATTGGAATAAAAGCAGTATTTGTTCTACAACTGGAGTTTTCGTGATATGTTCGTAGCTGAAGTTCTCGTGGTGTATCCTACAGTCTCATTACTTTAACGTTTGGTTCGAATTTTTGCTGGCAGGATACTTTGGGATTAGTAGCAATATTTCTTCATGTATTTGGTGGTTTTCTTGCATTTTGTATCGCTGCATCCACGCTATGGAGAACATAAATGTGGAACTAGACTATAATCCTGAAATAAGACTACACTTGTTAAACCTTGATGCCTTTCTACCACAGAAAAATAACCCTCTGTTAATGCTGAACTTATCAGAACCCGTAAATACCAGGACTATGCCGAATGGTAATGATGATAATATGAATGACTTTTATAGTATGACAAGAGAGCTAGAAAATAATCTTTATAAATTACAAAGATTTGCATGGCAAAAAAAACATTTACAAGCGTTTGTTCATTTTAAGGTCATACCCAGGGGCATGCGAGTTTTATGCATGCCCACGTATGGCCAGTCGTACCCTGATCTATTAATGAAACGGCAAGACTTGAATCTAGAATTGGGGTTCAAATACATACATTTGCTGTTAGAATATTTTGAGCCCTTAGAGTCTGATTTGCAAAATAAAACTGATGCCCTATATCAGACTATTATAGAGCGCTTCAAGTCTGAAGTTTGCATCAGGAAACTGAATAATATTTCTACACAAATTAACATCTATAGTGAGAAACTAAAGCTCACGAAACAACGTAAATTAATCAGGGACAATAATGACTTTAAAATGGGCAACATCTTTGTTTGGCCCAGAGATAATGTGAACAATGTTATTCAAACTGATCAGCGTAGACTTCAACAAATGGCAGAACCGGAAATGACTGACAGTTTGAATTTGGCGCCTTTAACAACAGTAGCGGATGCCATAGATGAGTTGAATGCACATAGAACTGCTAATACTGTAGAAGGGACTGACTTGAATACACCCCCTCCCAACCAGCAAGCGCTTCATAATACTGACGACTCATCTAAAATGGGGGCCATAAAACGAATGAACATCAATTCCAATAGAATAGGAAATGCTCCTTTTCCGATAAGAATAGACAATTTTACCAGAGGCAGATCGACGAGCAGGGGGCCAAGGAAGCGGAAGTATTCCCAGGACAGACAAGGACAACAGAAGAAGACATGGAACTGACTCACCTGGTTTATAACTGTTCTGATTATGTGCTATGTGAGTCTGATTTTTTGTTACTAAATCAAGGCTTGAATTTTATACCTTCTCAATCTAGCATATTGGCTGAAACATTCACTGACCTGAGATTATTTGCAAGGAAGATTGCGTTGAAAATGTTCTTTAAGAACAAAAGTGAGATGGACTTGAATGAAGGTAACAATAATGTCATTACTAATGTATTTAAACAGAAAAGTACTTTTTCTCCACAATTACCTGCACCAGTAGAATGTTTTGTCAGATTATGTGAAAAAGATTTATATAAATTCTATTCTGATAAATATGTAAAAAATAAGTTTTGTAACTTGAATAATTCAGAATTTGAGTCACTCAGGAGACTAAGGAAGAATACGGATATCATAATCACAACAGCAGACAAAGGGGGTGGGTAGTGTTACTTAATAAAACAGATTACATCTGTAACATTGAAACTATGCTGAAAGCAAATAGTACATACAAGGAAATGAGTATTGAAGGAATTAAGGTCATAATAAAGAATATACATGAAAATCTTTATGACCTACTTATGTGTCGTCAGATAAGTAAAGAAATGTATGATTTTTTATACATCCAGGACCCACTTATACCTTCCTTTAAGGGACTACCGAAAATACATAAGGAGGTTAATCCCATACCTATGCGACCCATAGTTTCAGGAAGGGACTGGGCTACATACAATCTTTCCATATTCTTAGAAAGGATGTTGAGACCCCTAATAAATAAAGTAGGAACAATTCTGAGAGATACATCACATTTATTAGAAGACATAGAGAGAATCCAACAGGATGTGATCCACACAGATACCCTTCTGTTAGTCACATTAGATGTATGCAATCTGTTCACCTGCATACCTAATGAATATGGACTACAGGCCATCAGAGAACTGATGATGGGAATGAGTGATTTTTCTGTGGATAGACAAATCTTGATAAATCAACTTATGGAAACTGTATTGTATAATAATGTTTTCTTATTTAATAGTAAGTATTATCTGCAAACATGGGGAGTTGCCATGGGCACCCCATGTGCAAATACTTACGCGAATTTAGTTTTGTACTGTTGGGAACAAGAACATCTATTTAATAACATCTGGATGAATAAAGTACGATTATATAGGAGGTTTGTGGATGATGTGGTTCTGATATGGGCGGGTACAGCCACAGAACTAAAAGAATTTGTGAAATACTTAGAATCAACCACTGAGTTCCTCAAATTCACTCTTGAATATTCACAAACTGATATTAATTTCTTAGATGTTAATCTTTATTTTAATAAAGAGGGTTACTTAACCTCTAAACTTTACAGAAAGAAATGTTGGAAAAATACAATGATAGAATATAGCAGCATGCACCCCAGACATGTGTTTGCAGGTGTAGTGAAAGGGCAGTTTTCTAGATTGATGAGAATATGTAAAGACCCAATAATACTGAGAGAAGAAGCAGGTTTCATGGAAAAACTTTTTATAAAGAGAGGATATGCTCCCAAGTTAGTGAAAGACATAAAGAATGATATCTTTCATCCTTTATTAGGTACAGAGACTAATAATTTAGCTCGAAGTGCTGTTGAAGAGAATAGAAAATATTCAGCAAAGAAAGTATATAAGGGATGTAAATATCAGAACAATAGGATTAGATATGTTATGAAATATACCAACGATAATGCAGACATTAGGAATATAATTATCAAGAACTGGAATGTGCTGACCATGGTGGATGATATACAAACTGTGGTTGGCAATAAACCTTGTTTTGTGTTCCGTACATGTGATAATTTGAAGGTCATTTTTTCTACAGATCTCAAGTAACATAAGCACAAGAACAGATGATGTTCATGTAAAATATGGAACATTCCCATGCATGAAATGTAATATGTGCAAACATATAACATCTGTTCAGTATTTTAAACATCCAGATGGCTTTTCAGAATTCATACCCAAGGAACATGGATAACATGGATCTGGAGTCATTTTTAACAATTTTCATACAGAGAATATTTAATTTTAATTCTCCTTTCTTTATATAGTGTTACTATACACATATATATAATTTTTGTTTGAATATATGAACTTCTTTATTATAATATATGTATTTTTAAGAGATTAATATTTATTAATATAGATGAGACGTTATATTCAACATTAGTTATTAATTATTAATTGACAATAAAATACATTGATCATTAATAATAATTATTTATATCTAATAATTCTACATAATAATCAATTAATAAACCCAAGGTAATGAATGAATAGATGAAAAATTGATCTAATATTAATAATAATCCTATTATATTATTTATTATTTTTAATAAGTAAAATCATGGTTATTCTTGTATGACATTTATAAATGAATTTGATATATAGTAATATTTTTGAACAGCCACACATTATGTCCCATATTTTGTCTGAATCACATATATATAGTCTGTTTTGACCATAGTATGAATGAAAACAGGAATTTCTTAGACTACTATAAACAACATAGTGAATACATAAATAATATTAAAAAAATTTTTTTCTTCATATTATAATTTATGAGAAATATATACTGTCTTTAGTAGTCAGATTTAAGCAATGATTATTATTTTGATCAGAAATATAGAAAATATCTCGAGACAAATGTGAATGTTAGAAATATATTAATATGATTGAATTTTGATGACGGATAAGTCCTATCTTGGGTTATGTGGATAGTACTTATGGAAAGATTAAGTAACATCTTAAAAAGGACAGAGAATAATCAGAAAAATACATACATACATATAAAAAAGTTTTTTATAGGTTATAGGAAGTTTTCTAAGAAGTTCTTCAAGGAGCTTTTTAAAAAGTTTTTTAAGAAATCTTTTTCGTGAAAAGTTTTTTATGAAAAGTTTTTTTATAAAAGTTTTTTATGAAAAGCCTTTATAATAGGAATGATGTATTTGTATGACATGAAATATTTAACTTTATCGTCTGCTCAGTTTTATTGTTTGGTTAAAGAGAATACGATATATAGTTAAACATGTATATGAGCTTATGAAAAGTTTCTTTATAATAGGAACGATGTATCTGTATAAAATGCTTTATTTTATCGTCTGCTTAGTCTTATTGTTTGGTCAGAATGAGCACGATATATAACTAAATATGTACATGAGCTTCGGCATATACACATTGCGATAAGCACTAGAAAGTTGTTTCAAGACACAAATAATATAGATTTATATTTATGTTTTATTATGTTTTACTTAGTTTTTTAAATATCTAAAGTAATTGATGATTGCGCTGAAAGTTTGATAATGAAAATGTTTTTATAACATAGGGTCTAGATTTTAAAGCACCAGGGCACTTTAAATTTGGTTAATTGGATGACTACTAATTGATATAATTAATGTATTTGATGAGTTGTTTTACACTATTTAAAGAGCATATCCAAAATGGTTTAGATAAATCTAAATCCCTTAGAGCCACACGCTCGAGGGACTTGAACCTCAGCACAGAAATAAATAGAACTTGCTGGAGGGACAGGTTCATAACCCAGAGGCTCCCTTCGCTCTGGAATAGAATTCCAGTTCATGTGAGGCAGAGCACCTCACTGAATCTCTTCAAGAAGAATCTCGATAGGTGGATGGGGGATCGTAGGTTTGTCCCAGGGATTACTCCCGTGTTACTATTAGACAGAGGCACAGTAAACTAAACCTTAAAAAGGGCACAGTATACTCAAATCAAGGGGTGGCGTAAGCCATACAGAATCGGGCTAGGCTTATAATTGCCTCAGGGCAGATAGCCTAGTATGAACCTATGAACCTATGATAAACCATCAGTAGCTGTAATGCACAGGTCTGCAAACTGTACTACAGCGGTAATGATACCATTATTTAGTCCACGTGGGTACCTCAGATATATTTTATCCTAAAATGCATTATAGACCTCTTTTTTGGAATTAATCTCAGTATTATGAACATTGGTCTCAAAGAATAAAGCCATCTGTTTGGAACTGCAATAGATGTTGGTTACTTACATTAATTAAAGGACAGAATATTTTTACTATTATTAGCAAATTTAGAGCACCATAATGCATTGTGTAAAAGGTGCAAAATTCATTAATATACTAAACAGTTTCAGTCCAATGACCAAACCCTGGGACACCCTTAAATGACTGATCTAGGAGAACAGAGAAATTCACTAACTCTAACAGCGAATATTCTATTAAACAGCCAACCCTGAATCCACCGGATGATATATGGATTTAATTTAAGCTTCCTTGGTTGAGTGAGGCTCTCCCTGTGTGGAATGGTATCAAACTCCTTTTTTTTTAATTGAAGTAGATTCAGTCAGCTGGTAAATGCAATTTCAAGCCATCCTGAATATTACCATAGAGATGAAATACAATTTGTCATACAGCATCTGTGTATAATGAAAGACTGTTGGACTGTATCTGTTTGTTCTATCAGATTTCTGGTAATAATTTCAGTAATACTTTCTCAAGCACTTTATCTAGAATGCTTGCTAAACTGATGCATCTTTAATTCCCTGGAGTTTTGGTATCCCTTCTTTGAAAATAGGTTTCACAACTTTTGTTCTCCAGAGACCTGGTATACCCATTCCAGGTCTACCAGCTACTCTCCAAGCCCCTGGACTTACTCCATTTTTGCTGCATCCAGTCATGAATCCTGAAGGTGCCTTAATGGCTCGGCTTGTCTGTGCTTCCATCTGGGGGGATTCTTTTTAATGACTTACCCACTTCCCTTTCCTACCCACCATGATCATTGTTTAATTCGAAAGGCATCTCTCCTCTTTGGATCACACCTTCTATAAGGGAAAATATCAACAAGCATCATCCCACTTGGGATGGACACACCCATCCCTTCCCTACTGTTCCATCAGCTGCTTGAGCTGCTAATCAAACCTGGGTCATCTGATGACTTACCCACTTCCCTTTCCTACCCACCATGATCATTGTTTAATTCCAAAGGCATCTCCCCTCTTTGGACTACACTTTCTATAAGGAAGCATATCAACAAGCATCATCCCACTTGGGATGGACACACCCATCCCTTCCCTACTGTTCCATCAGCTGCTTGAGCTGCTAATCGAACCTGGGTCTTCTGATGACTTACCCACTTCCCTTTCCTACCCACCATGATCATTGTTTAATTCCAAAGGCATCTCCCCTCTTTGGACCACAGTTTCTATAAGGAAGCATATCAACAAGCATCATCCCACTTGGGATGGACACACTCATCCCTTCCCTACTGTTCCATCAGCTGCTTGAGCTGCTAATCGAACCTGGGTTATCTGGGCCATATTCAGGGCTTTATCTGTCTGTGTCACTGGAGCAGCCACCCATTTTGTAATGTTGAGTGGAACAAAACTTGCAATACTGGGGTATAAAATAAGGGTAGTTTCATAACACAAAACACCTTTTCATTTGTTAGGTCCAACTGCTGTATTTTGCTTTTAATTCACACACTACCCTTTTCACCAAATGTATAAGATATAAAGTACAGTTGTATAAGTTCATTCTAACAACAGCTGCTTGAATTCCTCATTGCTGCAGTAGCCCTTAAGCTATCAGGGTTGTTTCACACCTGGGAAACAACAACAACCATCCAGAATCAGAATGCTCTGTCTCCCCTCACTCCTTGACTCTGACTACTGATCATCTAATCCCTAGGAGGGAAATTGTCAGAGTGAAGATTTCTTCAGGACTTTCTTGCACATACAATGAGAGAATCCTGAAATAACCATTCCAGTAATAACAATAGAACATATAAAGTAGAAACAAACACAATCCTACTTTATATCCCAAATACAACTCTATAAAAGTGTAGGGGATGAATGTGCATGCATCTACTGCAGCAGTGAGGAGTATGAACATTTACTGTTATGAATAAGTGCAACTTTTACAACTATACTATGTTCATTATTCCCACTGCTGCAATAGCCTTTAGGCTATATGGATTGAATACCAACGACTATCTATCGTAGAAGAAGGATGGATATGGATCCAGGAGCTTCTAGAGAACAGTCCTAGCAAAGTTTGAGCTGGACCTAGAAAAGGAATCCAGTTTGTAATGCTTTGTAAAAGTAGGTACAGAGGACTATGTAGCTGCCTCTAGAAAACTTTGATAGTCCACACCTATGTAGTATGTCATTGAAGAAGAAAAGGCTCTAGTGGAATATGCCTTAATACTGCCTGGAATGGATTAACCCTGGTGGGAACAACAAAAAACAATAGCTGAGGACAAGTACCTGGAAATTGTTTAGACCCAGAGTATCCCTTTTTTGCCCCTTGGTAAGAAATAAATAGCTGATCAGCTTTTCTAAAGGGTTTAGGTCTGTGAAGATAGTACCTGAGCTGCCTATGCACTTCAAGAGTAGCAGAATCTGTTCTTGCTGTTGTTAGGCTCTGGGTAGAAAACTGGGAGACTGATGGCTTGATTCAAAGTAAATTCTGAAACCACTTTGGGTACGAATAAGGGAATTGCTCTAAAATATACTTTATCCATATGGAAATTCGATAGGTTTCATTCACAATGAGAGCTTGCAACTTAGATACGCTTCTTGCAGATGTCAGAGCAATGATGAGTACAGTTTTTCAAGTTAAGAACCTTAAATCAACTTGATGAACAGAGTTGAAAGATGATATAGTTGTCTTCAGCACATACTTGAGATCCCAGGGAGGAGCAACCTGTTTATGAGGAGGTTTTAGGTGTAAAACCCCTTTCTGAAACTGTTTCACAACAAACAGAAGAGGATCCATAGACAGACATGCTGACTATGGTATTGTCTGTAATCACCTGAAGAGGTCTTGAGGACCAAAGGTGATGGAGAGACATGAAGGCATGGATTGCAGCCAACATCTCTTTTCAGTTAATGTGGCTTGGTCTGTCTGAACAATTCCACAGACCTTGCACTTTAGCTCCACTGGAAACTGCTTCCCAAGCTAAATCTGATATGGCTTTGGTGACAGATTGGTTTGGGGTGTGAGGACAGAAAGGAGACCTGAGTTTAGTTGAATATGTTGTCTCCACCACAGCAGGTCCCTTTTTATAAAGCCTAAAACTAAAATGTAATATTCCATAGAATGTAAAGCTTGGGTCCATGTATTTTTTTAGAAACCACTGTATCTTTCTTGTGTAATCTGCCAAGAGGTATTATAAGAATCATAAGAACCATGAACTCTAGGATTCAGAGAAATTCTCTTATAGAAGTCTTCATCTCATTGGAGTTCATGAAAATTCCACATAAAGAACTAGGGTTACCACCTGTCCTTTGCGAGGGACAGTCCCTCTTTGGGCAGTTGTGTTCTGCAAAAAAAAAAAAAAACTAAAAAATGGCAAATGTCCTGAGATTTTAGGACAAAATTATTTTCCAAGTTTTCTTTAATAGTTACATAAAACAGTTATTTGTTATCTGAAACACCTAAATGTTATATGAAATAGCATAAACAACTCAAATGCTGCAAGAATAAGCTTTTCTTTTGGCAAAAAGTGAAGTTCTGTCCTTTGCACTGGCTGTGGGTATGATTTGCCTTGCAAAATCTCATGATTCTATAAAAAATGTCCCACTTTAGGCATTTAAAAAGGCGGCAACCCTATAAAGAACCAGCTTGTCATTTTAAAAAGGCATTTTGAAGAGAAGAATCTATAAGGCATCCCAGAAACACAATCTTCTGAGATACAGTCAAGGAGGATTTTGCAATATTCATCTGGAAGACCAGGATAGTCAAAAGAGATCTTAATTACTTTTGACGTCTGGACAAGAACTCTGCAAAGATAAACAAGTTTTCTAGATAAGGAAAAATGTGACTGTCATTCAGTCTGCAGTAAGCTACAACAGGGGCTAGACATGCTGTGATAATGTGACCCAGAAACCAAGAACCTTAGAAATTTCATGAAGCCTATGGCTCTGAGAATATGGTAATGAACATCATTTAGGTTTAGAGTTACCAAATAACTTATGCAGAATGAGAGGTTTCTATAAGGTCAACATTTTGAACTTTGGAACTTTCACATTTCCTCCTTTTTGGCATCTACTTCCTGAAAGTCATAGGCAATGTCAAGGGCCTCTGGCTGATCAAGTTTGCAGTTAATTGTACACTAGGTGCAGGCAGAGCTGGATCATGGTCAAATGGGGCCCTAAGAGGGGTAATGGACCCCCCCTCCCGCAGCCATTACAGTGTCCCATTACTTGGCTATTTCTCCCCAGTTACCATAAACACTTTTCATAGCTCTCAGTGTGCACATTGTTTTCTACTTTACTTCTACAATGGTTACAGATATTTGGAATTAAGTTAAAACTTGTATTTCAAAATTTACAGGACAAACACTGACAGACATTTGCTAAACAGAGCAATACAGTCTCACAATGAAAAGAGACTTACCTTTAAAACTTCTCTGCCCTTGAAACTTACATTCATTGAAATGGAATTGAAACCCATGTTAAAAAAAAAATGCATCTGGCCAGTGGTGGATAAAATTTACTTTTGGGCTGTTTTCAAATCATAGGCCCTTTGCACACATTTTAGGACCATGCAAACATGCAAGAGTTCTTTGATTCACCTTCCTGACTGTATTAAATCATATTCCTTGTATAATACAGCACCACTTGTTAGAGTGTGTTTAAACTGGGTCTATATCAGAAGAGCGAAAGCTCACAAGAACGAATGCTCAAACATTGAACTTGATATTGTGGGGGGCTGCACCCCCCCACCCCCCGCTAAATATATATTCCAACTCCGAGGTCGCACTACAGTGAGGAAAGGGCAAATATTCCTATCCACACTGTACTGCAACCCCAGAAAAAGCATTTTGATGTCCGGCTTTTCCGATCATGAGCGTTCGTTCTTGTGAACTTTCGCTCTTCTGATATAGACCCGTTTAAAATTTATATCTTTGAATATTTTTCTAGTAAGCAATGAAGCAAAATGTATGACCCAATAATGACAAAACGGTCCAATTCAGAACATTTCAATTGTAAAAGGCCACTCAAACTTCTGTCATTATTTGTTTGTGTCTTTCGGCTTTTCCCAGTTAGGGGTCGCCACAGCGGAACTCCGGTCCGCTAATGATTGGTAGTGGGTTTTTACGTACCGGGTTACCAGCCCTGACGCACAATCTTCAACGAAGGCACACCCCATTCATGTATGCCTCCACACAGAAGACGCTCTAGCTGAGAATCGAACGGGACAGCGTCTTGCTATGAGGCGACAACGCTACCGCAGCACCACCACCGCAGTTTAAAACTTCTGTCATTATAATCCACCAATATCAGTCAATATGCACAATCTCTGCAGAAGTAAAAGTCATCTAAATAATTCCACATTAATGAGATCTGTAACTAATGAAGAGGTTGCTGCTAGCAAACAACTTTATATTTCAGTGTTTCATCTACACATTTGGTGCCTGCTGCCCTTGAAGAACAAATTACCTATGATACTTTAAAAAATGGTAAGCTGGTAATATTGCAATAGGGAATGGATAATAAACTGATAACAGATTTATAGTTACTTGGCATCTCAACCAAAGAGCAGACTCAGGACTTCAGCACCCCTCCCTCCATAAAGTACAACACAGTACTGGCAATTCATATACATGCTGTGGAGTAGAACCCACAGCATTCTGCATCAAAAGCAAATATGCTGCCTGTTGTGCTACTAAGACTGCTTTAAAATTCTATGCCATAATAGCGATACCATTTTCTAAACAAAACAGTTGCACATTGTAAACAAACGTAGCATGAGCAGCAGTAAATTCTTCTCCCTTGAAGTTCACAATTTCTTGAAAATGCACTTGAAACTCAGTTCCCTGAAAAATGCACTTGAAACCAAATTCCCTGAAAAATGCATCTTGAAACTCAATTCCTTGAAAAATGCAGCTTGGTAGTTGGGGTAGAGGATTCAGGCTATTGTTTCCTGTAACTAAAGTACAGAGTTTGAGCATGAGCAAATAACTAACCATAAGCTACCCCTAACTAGAGCTTTTCAGACACACGCACTCACACACCTACCTGCCATACCTCTCAACCTCTTAGTGCACGAAATCTGGACAAAACCTAAAATTATGGGGGGCAAAGGGGAAAAAGTAGGGACATATTTTAAATATTGCTCTCATGAACTTAGAAAGTTGCTAGAATAACAGGATTTGTGTTAGTATGCATTTTTCTAAAGGATATGAAGTCTGAAACTTGTCTGTCATTATTTAGCAAATTCAATCCTCAATGATCTTTCAGAAAATGACAATTTTTTTGAGAAGCAGATCAAAATTATGAGGCAAAAATCTGGGCATTCTGCAAAAATCTCAACAGTTAAGGGGTATGCTACCTGCCTACCTCTTACACACACACACATACACACACACACCACACACACACACACACACACACACACACACACACACACACACACACACACACACACACACACACACACACACGCATACACACACACACGCTCTTACTTGTCCATCCATGGTCTGCTGTCCAAATGTCTTCTTGTATTCAATTTCCATGCACATGGAAGAAGAAGACACAAACAGGTCGCACAGATCCAACAGGTGTGTGAGAACAGACGCAAATGGCATTCTTAAAGAAGGATGCCCATAAAAATACTTTTTTTTCTTTTTTTAAATTAAGAAAATGAATCCCCCAGCCAACAGGGGCCCCCTCCCAGCCAGTGGGTCCTAGGTGACTGCCTCGATCACCTAGTGCTGGATCTAGCTCTGGGTGCAGGTACAATCATAAACCACCTCCAAGGCACTAATATCCTCTAAGAAGGGTCGACACAGACAACCAACAGGTACCAGAGCCAAAGTCTAAAACTCAAATCCAAGAAATGCATAATAGTATCCTTTGGGAAGTTGACTAACCCTGGAAACTACTTAACTCATAACACACCCCTAAGAGTAGACCTAGTAGTCAGGGATTTGAGGACAAATGTAGACAGGGACCTGGCCTTCAACCATCATTTAGGTAAGAAAGGAAATCATTCTATTTTATGCAACTTATAAGCAGGGGCATGACATCTTGGTCCTAAGAAGTAATTGTTCTACTATATTCAGCACTTGCAAGACCACTCACTGAGTACAGTACCCCCTTCAGTATGTACCACACCAGGCACATGCAACAACTGGAACATCCACAGAGGTTCCTCACAAAAAAGAATATAAGTTATAACTAACATGTCCTATGAGGATCATCTCAAAGCCCTATCCCTGTACTCAGTGTCCTACAGACTGTTGAGGGACAATCTATGTTTGGCGTACAATGCATTCTTGAATCGTGCTCTGATGGATCTTCAGCATATCTGCAAAGCAAACAGCATCAGAATTACGTGATCTAGATATTTAAACCTTATTTGTGACTTGCAACTTAAATAGGACATGTTGGAGTGACAGATATTTGTCTTAGACACTACCCTTTCTCTGGAACAGGCTTCTCATCCATGTGAAGCAGAGTTCTGTAACCCAATTCGAGTGAAACTTGAAAAAGTGGATGGTGAATCATAAAATACTTGACCACCCAAGCCCTAGCCTAAATATACCCCTTAAAATGTATTTATTTATTTATTGACATTTGATTACCTGGATAGTCTGATTGGGAAGAAGCCCATTTTCAGTGGAGGCCCAGGCAGAAAAGCTCCAAATTATTACAAAACATTTTAAGAGCAATAAATTTACAATATTCAAAAATAAAACAAAAACATTTGCAGTTTAAATAATTATAACAGATTAGACATACTATGAGATAATATAAAAAAATGGTTAAAAATTAATACAAAGTACATGACAATCATTTAATATTTAGAGACATTTTAGACAGTTTTTAGGGATTTAAAGGTAAGTTAGCCTAAAACAAATAGGAATTGGAATATGAAGTGAGGGAAAAACAGGCTTATGGTATATTTAGAGAGAAAGTCAGGGACGAGAATTAGATAACAGGAAGAAAGTAAGTGAAGACGGGAGAATAAAGGTGTATAAGGAATGAAAAGATACCTGTTCACATTTAGGGTATAGTTTATACGGGATCTGAACAAGAACAGAGAGAGATTTTAGCTACAAAGTTTTTCAGAGTGGTTTGAAAGATGGGAGGGAGATTACAGACCTGATGGAAACAGGTAAGGAGTTCCAGGCCTAAGCAACCTTGTACAAGTACAGATAATGCCTAACAAATTTCCTAGGTTTGTAGACAGAAGATTTTGATCACTGAGTCTCAATGACCAAATGGGAACATAGTTGTGTAGAATGTTTTTTAGTGCTGGAAACGGAGATGGATATTGGCTAATTTTACAGTGGTGGGTTCTGAAAGGGTATGTGCTGCAAATTTAGCAACTTTGTTATAGCACTGTTCATGTTTTCATTTTTGTGAAGCCTGGGAGTTACTAAGGATGGGAGCACCATAAAGAAGAGTGGGAGGAGATAAGTAGTGACAAGTGTAGTTTTAGTTACATCGGTGAGAAAGGTTTTGGCTCTGTAAAGCATCCCTACTTTTTGATGAGTTTTTCTTATACAGTTTTATATATGCAGGTCAAATGTGAGATTATCACCCACTATCAACCCTAATAATTCGCTATGAGAAGTGACTTCAATGTTTGTGTTATCAAGAGACAGGAATTGAAATTTTGTTTTTTTCATGATAGCGGGATTTGGGGAAAAAAGTAGTAGTTTTGTCTTTTTTGGGTTGAGCATGAGTTGTGAGTTATGAAGACATGTTTCAGTGGCTGTTAAAGCCTCCAGAGTAATTTTTTGGCAGTTTATATTGCTGTCAGATGTGCAAATGAGAGTGGAATCATCTGCATATTGTATTAGGGTGGCCTGGTGTGTGAAAGTATAGAGGGTGTTGGTGAAAGTGTTAAAGAAGAGGGGACCAAGGACAGAGCCTTGTGGTACACTGGTTGTGACTGGGAGATAAGGAGAGAGTGTGGAGAGCCAATTTACTGAATTATACCTATTGGACAGGTAGATTTTGAACCACAGAAGGGTCATCAGCTGAAGAAGAGCACAGCTTAAGTGTGTTTAAGAATAGTTTTATATAGGATGTGGGCACAGGTTTGAAGGTGAATGTGGTGATATGTGGCTGTTGGGCAGGGTTGGGATTAGATGCTGAGGAACCCTTACTTAGAAATGCTATACTATCTATAAAATAAGAGTTGAACTGTATTGCAGTTTCAAGTAGTGAGTTATTGGGAGAGGGGTTTGTGTTTGGTCGGGATGTAAGATTTCTTTAATGGATGTCCAAAATATTTTAGGGTTTTGTTTATTAGTATTCTGAAAGTTATTACAGTATAGTCTTTTGTCTTTATTTATCTGCTTTTCAGTAAGACTGCAAAGCATTCTGAAGTTTTAACGATATTGAGGTGTTTTATATTTTTGCAATTCTTTCCATGCTTTTTCTCTAGCCTGCATTAGCATTCTACTCTCTGTGGACAGCCAAATTGAATTATTTGTTTTCATTCTCTTCCTTCTAGGGGTGCAAGAATATTTAGGATATTTAGAAAAGTTGTATTAAATTCAGTTACAGCATTGTCTAAGGGGAGGATTTTTTAGGAAGTTACAGTTAATAGATGATAGTGTACTAATGAACATTTCTGGGTTAAACTTGGAAAGGTTACACATTGTTTTATAAATATGCTACCTAACTGGATGCCTAAGATGTCTAGTTCTATAAACTGGGAGATGGTCACTGAGATGGTCTGACATTGTACCTGTGAAGGAGTATTTGCTTGGGTTTGATACTGGGATCCAGTCTAACAGAGAATTTGATGTCTTGATATAATATGTGGGGCTATTAATTAGTTGTGTGACACCATATAAACTCATGCTAGATGTAGGGGATTTAGAGTTTATGTCCAATCAATTAACATTCAGATTACCTAGTAATATTTTTTTTTGTGGAAATGTTATGGATAATCAATGTAGGATATCTTCCAGTATAGCTATATTGTCGTCAGGAGGGATATAAAGGACAGTAATACATACCCGTTTATAATTGTTTATTCTGAGGAAAACAAAAGGAAGCTTTGCTGAACTGAATTTTAGTGTTGGTTTGCTGTAAAGGGAAATGTGGTAGGTAATGAGAAATATTAAAGCAATGCCACCACCATTCCTCTTTGTATGGGCATTATAGATGATATTATAGCCAGGAGGTATAACTTCAGAACCAGTTATGCTGGGTTTAAGCCAAATTTCAGTTATAGCAACAGTATCAGTCTGATGTTGGGTAATCTAGACTTCTAACATTTATTGTGGCAAAAAATTAGATCACCAGGGTTGGGGGTTAACTGTTGTTGGGTTATAGTAGTGTGTGGGTAGGAATTAACTTTTTGTTCATTGTTATAGGTGGGGCCAGGATTAGTGTGTATATCTCCTCCTAGAAGGAGTATATTGTGGAATTATGCAGAGAGAGAGAGAGAGAGAGAGAGAGAGAGAGAGAAATCCAGATCCCAGAGTGAGTGTGTTCCCTGTGTGCTCTTAAGGGAAATTGCACTTGATGCAGAGAGCTGCATCCTGAAATTCTGGGTGTATCCATTTTTGTTCCAAGTGAACGTCCCTCTCCAGTATCAGTGGTAAGGATTCCGGCTCCTTGATTACTGTCCCAGAGCAGGGACATTGTCTGTCTGTCTCGAGACACCAATGAGACTCCCCACTGGCACAGCTGTAGAGTTCAGTCCTCAGTCGAGTGTCCAAGCCAAGTCCCCCATCACCCTCTCTGTGAAACTAGTGCTTCATGTCCCTGCTCTAAGCAGCTGACACATACACTCTTGGAGATTTGATACATACACACACACACACACACACACACACAAACACACACACCTGGGAAAGGCTGTCACAGATTTATTAGTTATGCCCCTTGTGCCCAGACTATAAGGTAGTTATACTGTCACCAGACACTCCAAAGCCGACTACTCTAAGGCTGTTATAAGGGTACCCATTTATACTGAGTGAAATTAATATTAATATGAATTATAGGGTTTAAACAATGCAGTATGGCTTTCAGGAGTGGTCACAGAGTCACCCAATAGATATGAGTACTCTCAAAGGTTAAAAGTATTCTCTAAAGGACCATCCACAATGAAATGTTTAAATATATTTAATAATAAATAATAAAATAATGTGAAAATACTTAATATCTATTTACAATAAACACCAGAGTTTCAATCACAGGAAATATTAAAATGACACAGATGTATAGATTCACACAGATACAGAAAAACAGTACTTAACCAATCTCACTATGTTTTCCTTACTGATCTAAAGAACTACTATTCCCTGGTCACTTACTAGAGCAAGGCAAGATGAAGTGGATGAGAGATCCTTCTATGTCAGGTTCCAAAAACAGAGTGCTCTGAGACTTCAGTCTTATCTACTATTAAAATATAATTTTAGTGATGGATTACAGAGTCACATACATCTGGTCATCTGACTTCTGGTTCCCATGCTACCCCCTTGGCTGCCAGGATTTAGAACATAAGTGTCAATAATACGTACACACATAGAGCTTGCTAAAATATGTTGCAGCTTCTGGTAGTCATAAAACCAAAACACACTTCCACTCTTCCAGAGTAGCAATTAGTTTCCTGCTAGAGACAATACAGAAGGCTTCCAAGTATTT